>NW_027210791.1:577500-712272 GCF_029030835.1 Brachyistius frenatus | reverse complement strand
ATCTCTGAGTTATCAATACATATCTCTGAGTTATTAACACATATATCTGAGTTATCAATACATATCTCTGAGTTATCAACACATATCTCTGAGTTATCAATACATATCTCTGAGTTATCAATACATATCTCTGAGTTATCACACATATCTCTGAGTTATCAACACATATCTCTGAGTTATCAATACATATCTCTGAGTTATCAATACATATCTCTGAGTTATTAACACATATATCTGAGTTATCAATACATATCTCTGAGTTATCAACACATATCTCTGAGTTATCAATACATATCTCTGAGTTATCAACACATATCTCTGAGTTATCAATACATATCTCTGAGTTATCAATACATATCTCTGAGTTATCAATACATATCTCTGAGTTATCAACACATATCTCTGAGTTATCAATACATATCTCTGAGTTATCAACACATATCTCTGAGTTATCAATACATATCTCTGAGTTATCAACACATATCTCTGAGTTATCAATACATATCTCTGAGTTATCAATACATATCTCTGAGTTATTAACACATATATCTGAGTTATCAATACATATCTCTGAGTTATCAACACATATCTCTGAGTTATCAATACATATCTCTGAGTTATCAACACATATCTCTGAGTTATCAATACATATCTCTGAGTTATCAATACATATCTCTGAGTTATCAATACATATCTCTGAGTTATCAACACATATCTCTGAGTTATCAATACATATCTCTGAGTTATCAACACATATCTCTGAGTTATCAATACATATCTCTGAGTTATCAACACATATCTCTGAGTTATCAATACATATCTCTGAGTTATCAACACATATATCTGAGTTATCAATACATATCTCTGAGTTATCAGCTCATATCTCTGAGTTATCAACACATATCAACACATATCTCTGAGTTATCAATACATATCTCTGAGTTATCAATACATATCTCTGAGTTATCAATACATATCTGAGTTATCAACACATATCTCTGAGTTATCAATACATATCTCTGAGTTATCAATACATATCTGAGTTATCAATACATATCTCTGAGTTATCAATACATATCTGAGTTATCAACACATCTCTGAGTTATCAGCACATATCTCTGAGTTATCAGCTCATATCTCTGAGTTATCAACACATATCTCTGAGTTATCAACACATATCTCTGAGTTATCAATACATATCTCTGAGTTATCAATACATATCTCTGAGTTATCACACATATCTCTGAGTTATCAATACATATCTCTGAGTTATCAACACATATCTCTGAGTTATCAATACATATCTCTGAGTTATCAACACATATCTCTGAGTTATCAGCTCATATCTCTGAGTTATCAGTTATCACATATCTCTGAGTTATCAATACATATCTCTGAGTTATCAGCACATATCTCTGAGTTATCAATACATATCTCTGAGTTATCAATACATATCTCTGAGTTATCAACACATATCTCTGAGTTATCAGCTCATATCTCTGAGTTATCAGCTCATATCTCTGAGTTATCAATACATATCTCTGAGTTATCAGCTCATATCTCTGAGTTATCAGCTCATATCTGAGTTATCAGTACATATCTCTGAGTTATCAATACATATCTCTGAGTTATCAACACATATCTCTGAGTTATCAACACATATCTCTGAGTTATCAACACATATCTCTGAGTTATCAGTACATATCTCTGAGTTATCAATACATATCTCTGAGTTATCAACACATATCTCTGAGTTATCAGTACATATCTCTGAGTTATCAACACATATATCTGAGTTATCAGCTCATATCTCACTGAGTTTGAGACACCCGGAGTCATTCATGACGTTTATCTTCCATCAGTCACTCCGCTCATATTGTTTTCAATTTGCTGAGTCATACATTGTCCCACAAACATGGTTCAGATTTTGGCAGATTCTCGACAATCTCCTCTAAACAATCATACAAAGATATCTGTACTGACTATATTTAATGGTGAGATACAGGTAAAAACACAACAATTTCAAAATTGATCTTAAGACTCATATAAAAAAAATTCAAAGTAGTATCAAATCAAATGACAGAAGATTTGGATAACCAAGACAAAAAAAATAAAAGATATAGCATGAATGGTTAGCCACAACAATGACTAAAATACAGGCCTAAAAGTGAAGGTCGTAGATTACACTGAAACCTCACTGGGTTAATGGTGCAACTACCAACCAGTTAGTCACTGGTTAACTCACCAAGTCTGGTCTCTTCCACTGAAACATGGTTTATTTCTGAATTCACTTCATTTGAATGCCTCAAGCCTCTGACAGGTAGTGTAGCTCCGCAACTCAGTTACTGCAAGTACTGCAACTGGTTTCTGTGGTAAATTCTGTAGTAAAGAGCAGAGCACAGCTGCTTCCTTCAGGTTGTTCATATTCTGTTTGTAGCTTTGTAAAATATATTAAAGCTGCTGTCATTATTAGGAACAAAAACTGCTGATGAATCTGTTTGTAAAAGAGTCGTTGAGGTGTGTTACGTATGATCGTCTTCCAGTCCTTTAATACCCGTTCTGTGTCCCTGCAGATCCCAAAGCGTCTCTACAAGGCCCTGTCTCTGCTGAAGAAGGAGTACGAGCTGAGTAAACTGCAGCAGCGCCTGGGCCGAGAGGTCAGAGGTCATCGCCCGGCGTGTCGGCGCTTTAACCGGCGTCGGCCTCAGTCATTCATCGCTCTCTCTGCTCTGCTCTCAGGTGGAGGAGAAGATCAAGCAGACCCACAGGAAGTACCTGCTGCAGGAGCAGCTCAAGATCATCAAGAAGGTCAGCAGGGCGTCTGTCTGTCTGTCTGTCTGTCACCTTGTCTGTCCATCTAACTGTCTGTCTGACTGTCTGTGACTCTGTCTGTCTGTCTGTGACACTGTGGCTGTCTGTCACTGTGTCTGTCTGTCTGACTGTCTGAGTCTGTCAGTCACTGTCTGTCTGTGACTCTGTGTCTGTCTGTCTTTCACTCTGGGGACAAACCCCTATCCGCATGTTTGACGTACATCTTCTTCTTCTTCTTCCGTGTTACAAACGGTCCTACTCATCCGTCACCTGAACGCCACCTGTAGTTTCCAGGAATGTGTGGTGTGTCAGCTTCTTGTGTTTCTGTCCGACAGTCACATGACCATCGTGGTAGCAGAATCTACCAGCATCAGCTGTGCAGGTGTAGAATGACCCAGAACGGATCAGCAGCTCTGCTAGAATAAAGGTGTGTGTCTGTTTCCAGGAGCTGGGTCTGGAGAAGGAGGACAAAGAAGCCATTGAAGAGAAGTTTAGAGAGAGACTCAAAGACAGGATTGTCCCACAGCACATCATGGACGTCATCAACGAAGAGCTCAACAAACTGGGCCTGCTGGACAACCACTCGTCCGAGTTCAAGTTTGTATTTTTGTGCCCCAACTCTCATATTTTAAATGAAGCGAAAGAAAACCAGTCAAGATGTTGTGAGACAGGGAGTTCTGCACAGATACTGAAATCTTAATGTGTCCTGTGGTGTCTCACTGAAGACAGACTGCAGTCAGCTGAAGCAGCTCCTAACCTCTCTGGCATGTGTTGTGAACTTCACTTGTGACGCCTGCAGGTGTGAAGCTAAAAGTATACGAAGAATATTTTTGAGCACAAGCATAAATGTTTTTACGGGCGAGTCGTTGCAGAAGACTGACGGATGTTTTATTTACAACCACCAAACCGTGTGTTTGAAACACGGAGCAGCTACAAGTCACAGGGAAGCTTTGATGGCTGTCAGGTGGTGCATCTATTCCTGTAACAGTTTGTGACTCCCGAGTTCTGATTTGATTTTTGATTTGATACACTTTATTAATCCCCGAGGGGAAATGTCTTCACTACAGCAGGGGGGCTCTCAGGGGGGAGATGCTGCAGCAGGCTGCCACTAGCACGGCGCCAGGTAACCTGACCTGAGGTGCATGTTTTTGGATGATGGGAGGAAGCCAGAGAACCCGGAGAGAACCCACGCAAGCACAGGGAGAACATGCAAACTCCGCACAGAAAGGCCCAGGACCGGATTCGAACCCGGAACCTTTTTTGCTGTGAGGTGACAGTGCTAACCACTGCACCACCGAAATATCAGGATATATCAGGATATATCGAGGTATACCGAGGAATATCAGGGTATATCGAGGTATATCAAGGAATATCAGGGTATATCGAGGAATATCAGGGTATATCGAGGTATATCAAGGAATATCAGGGTATATCGAGGAATATCAGGGTATATCGAGGAATATCAGGGTATATCGTGGTATATCAAGGAATATCAGGGTATATCGAGGTATATCAAGGAATATCAGGGTATATCGAGGAATATCAGGATATATTGTGGTATATCAGGGTATATCGTGGTATACCGAGGAATATCGTGGTATATCGAGGAATATCAGGGTATATTGTGGTATATCAAGGAATATCAGGATATATTTGATTTGATTTGATTTTGATTTTATACACTTTATTAATCCCCGAGGGGAAATGTCTTCACTACAGCAGGGGGGCTCTCAGGGGGAGCTGCTGCAGCAGGCTGCCACTAGCGCGGCGCCAGGTAACCTGACCTGAGGTGCATGTTTTTGGATGATGGGAGGAAGCCGGAGAACCCGGAGAGAACCCACGCAAGCACAGGGAGAACATGCAAACTCCGCACAGAAAGGCCCAGGACCGATTCGAACCCGGAACCTTTTTTGCTGTGAGGTGACAGCGCTAACCACTGCACCACCGTGCCGCCGAAATATCAGGATATATCAGGATATATCGAGGCATATCAGGGTATATCGAGGAATATCAGGATATATCGTGGTATACCGAGGAATATCAGGGTATATCGAGGAATATCAGGGAATATCGAGGAATATCAGGGAATACCGTGGTACATCGAGGAATATCGTGGTATATCGAGGAATACCGTGGTATATCGAGGAATATCGTGGTATATCGAGGTATATCGAGGAATATCAGGGTATATCGAGGAATATCAGGGAATATCGTGGTATATCGAGGAATATCAGGGTATATCGAGGAATATCAGGGAATATCGTGGTATATCGAGGAATATCAGGGTATATCAAAATGTTTAGTTTAGTCTTTTTTTCACATGTATTTCCTGAGAGGTTTTATCGTCTTTCTGTTCGTTCAGTAAAGATGTGTCTTCTCAGGAAGGCAAACATGCAGGAAAATGTAGATTTGAAGAACTTTGGCTAAAAAATGATGAGTTCAAAGACCGGGTGATAAAAATAGACGACAGAAAATCGAAATGTAAAGCTTGTAAAACTACTATAGAACTATCAAATACGGGAAAGAGCCCTTCGAAGCATGCTGGCTTCTTACTATTCACATTGGAAAACATTTTTGAGGGTGCACAGGCCTTACTTGTGTTTGATCATAATTGTTCAGTAGGTTTAACCAGTGAAAAGTTTCGTCCTGAAAACTCCTGTGAGCTTGTAAATGGATATTTTCTGCTCATTAGGTTTTAGCTCTTAGTGGAAATCAGGGCATTTGACATTTGACCCACTAACATAAGAAATGTGTTTGTTGCAGTGTGACCCGTAACTACCTGGACTGGCTGACCAGCATGCCCTGGGGCACGAACAGTGAGGAGAACCTGGCACTGGACCGAGCCAAAGAGGTTCTGGAGGAAGACCACTATGGAATGGATGACGTCAAGAAACGCATATTGGTTAGCACACACACGCACACTCTGAAGAGAGAACTTCTCTGTTCAGATATTTGGATCCACATTTATAAAACTGACCTTGTGTTTGTGCAGGAGTTCATTGCGGTGAGCCAGCTGCGTGGCTCCACCCAGGGGAAGATCCTGTGTTTCTACGGGCCTCCAGGCGTAGGAAAGACCTCCATCGCCCGCTCCATCGCCAGAGCCCTCAACAGGCAGTACTTCAGGTTCAGCGTGGGAGGCATGACCGATGTGGCTGAGATCAAAGGCCACAGGTGTGCAAGTGTTCACAGCAGAACTTTACAGCCTCATACAGAGAATCTAAACGATTCAACAATTCCCACGTAAGCTAAGAGGGAAAAACCTCCAACAGAGAGAAGAAACCTCTGGCAGAACCAGACTTAGAGATGGAGAACATCTGTTAACAGAACCAGGCTCAGAGGTGGAGAACATCTGTTAACAGAACCAGGATCAGAGGTGGAGAACATCTGTTAACAGAACCAGGATCAGAGGTGGAGAACATCTGTTAACAGAACCAGAGGTGGAGAACATCTGCCTCGACTGGTTGGGGTGAGAGGAGAGCAGAGAGAGAAAAGGACAGCATAGAGATAGAAGACATGAACTGTTGGTGGAGACGACAATCACAGAGCAGAGACATGCAGCTCCATGACGGGACATCTGGAAAAGAAAGAAGAGAAACTATGTTAGCGAAGGAACTGAATGGAGACAACAGATAATAAGAAGAAACTATGGGAGAGAAAAAGAGTGAAGTTAATGAGATGTGATGGTGAGATATGAGTTATAGAGTGAAAGAGTGAAGTTAATGAGGTGTAATAGTGAGATATGAGTTATAGAGAGTGAAAGAGTGAAGCTAATGAGGTATAATGGTGAGATATGAGTTATAGAGAGTGAAAGAGTGAAGTTAATGAGGTGTAATGGTGAGATATGAGCTATAGAGAGTGAAAGAGTGAAGTTAATGAGGTGTAATAGTGAGATATGAGTTATAGAGAGTGAAAGAGTGAAGTTAATGAGGTGTAACGGTGAGATATGAGTTATAGAGAGTGAAAGAGTGAAGTTAATGAGGTGTAATGGTGAGATATGAGTTATAGAGAGTGAAAGAGTGAAGTTAATGAGGTGTAACGGTGAGATATGAGTTATAGAGAGTGAAAGAGTGAAGTTAATGAGGTGTAATAGTGAGATATGAGTTATAGAGGGTGAAAGAGTGAAGTTAATGAGGTGTAATGGTGAGATATGAGTTATAGAGAGTGAAAGAGTGAAGTTAATGAGATGTAACGGTGAGATATGAGTTATAGAGGGTGAAAGAGTGAAGTTAATGAGGTGTAATGGTGAGATATGAGTTATAGAGAGTGAAAGAGTGAAGTTAATGAGGTGTAACGGTGAGATATGAGTTATAGAGAGTGAAAGAGTGAAGTTAATGAGGTGTAATAGTGAGATATGAGTTATAGAGGGTGAAAGAGTGAAGTTAATGAGGTGTAATGGTGAGATATGAGTTATAGAGAGTGAAAGAGTGAAGTTAATGAGATGTAACGGTGAGATATGAGTTATAGAGTGAAAGAGTGAAGTTAATGAGGTGTAATGGTGAGATATGAGTTAGAGAGTGAAAGAGTGAAGTTAATGAGGTGTAATGGTGAGATATGAGTTATAGAGAATGAAAGAGTGAAGTTAATGAGGTGTAATGGTGAGATATGAGTTATAGAGGGTGAAAGAGTGAAGTTAATGAGATGTGATGGTGAGATATGAATTATAGAGTGAAAGAGTGAAGTTAATGAGGTGTAACGGTGAGATATGAGTTATAGAGAATGAAAGAGTGAAGTTAATGAGGTGTAACGGTGAGATATGAGTTATAGAGGGTGAAAGAGTGAAGTTAATGAGATGTGATGGTGAGATATGAATTATAGAGTGAAAGAGTGAAGTTAATGAGGTGTAACGGTGAGATATGAGTTATAGAGGGTGAAAGAGTGAAGTTAATGAGGTGTAATGGTGAGATATGAGTTATAGAGAGTGAAAGAGTGAAGTTAATGAGGTGTAACGGTGAGATATGAGTTATAGAGAGTGAAAGAGTGAAGTTAATGAGGTGTAATGGTGAGATATGAGTTATAGAGAGTGAAAGAGTGAAGTTAATGAGGTGTAATAGTGAGATATGAGTTATAGAGAGTGAAAGAGTGAAGTTAATGAGGTGTAATAGTGAGATATGAGTTATAGAGGGTGAAAGAGTGAAGTTAATGAGGTGTAATGGTGAGATATGAGTTATAGAGCGTGAAAGAGTGAAGTTAATGAGATGTAACGGTGAGATATGAGTTATAAAGGGTGAAAGAGTGAAGTTAATGAGGTGTAATGGTGAGATATGAGTTATAGAGAGTGAAAGAGTGAAGTTAATGAGGTGTAACGGTGAGATATGAGTTATAGAGAGTGAAAGAGTGAAGTTAATGAGGTGTAATAGTGAGATATGAGTTATAGAGAGTGAAAGAGTGAAGTTAATGAGGTGTAATGGTGAGATATGAGTTATAGAGAGTGAAAGAGTGAAGTTAATGAGATGTAACGGTGAGATATGAGTTATAGAGTGAAAGAGTGAAGTTAATGAGGTGTAATGGTGAGATATGAGTTATAGAGAGTGAAAGAGTGAAGTTAATGAGGTGTAATAGTGAGATATGAGTTATAGAGAATGAAAGAGTGAAGTTAATGAGGTGTAATGGTGAGATATGAGTTATAGAGAGTGAAAGAGTGAAGTTAATGAGGTGTAACGGTGAGATATGAGTTATAGAGAGTGAAAGAGTGAAGTTAATGAGGTGTAATGGTGAGATATGAGTTATAGAGGGTGAAAGAGTGAAGTTAATGAGGTGTAACGGTGAGATATGAGTTATAGAGAGTGAAAGAGTGAAGTTAATGAGATGTAACTGTGAGATATGAGTTATAGAGAGTGAAAGAGTGAAGTTAATGAGATGTAACTGTGAGATATGAGTTATAGAGTGAAAGAGTGAAGTTAATGAGATGTAACGGTGAGATATGAGTTATAGAGTGAAAGAGTGAAGTTAATGAGGTGTAATGGTGAGATATGAGTTATAGAGAGTGAAAGAGTGAAGTTAATGAGGTGTAATGGTGAGATATGAGTTATAGAGGGTGAAAGAGTGAAGTTAATGAGGTGTAACGGTGAGATATGAGTTATAGAGTGAAAGAGTGAAGTTAATGAGGTGTAATGGTGAGATATGAGTTATAGAGAGTGAAAGAGTGAAGTTAATGAGGTGTAATGGTGAGATATGAGTTATAGAGGGTGAAAGAGTGAAGTTAATGAGGTGTAATGGTGAGATATGAGTTATAGAGAGTGAAAGAGTGAAGTTAATGATGTGTAATAGTGAGATATGAGTTATAGAGTGAAAGAGTGAAGTTAATGATGTGTAATAGTGAGATATGAGTTATAGAGAGTGAAAGAGTGAAGTTAATGAGGTGTAATAGTGAGATATGAGTTATAGAGAGTGAAAGAGTGAAGTTAATGAGGTGTAATGGTGAGATATGAGTTATAGAGTGAAAGAGTGAAGTTAATGAGGTGTAACGGTGAGATATGAGTTATAGAGAGTGAAAGAGTGAAGTTAATGAGGTGTAACGGTGAGATATGAGTTATAGAGAGTGAAAGAGTGAGAGGAAAGAAGCTCAGTGTATAACGAGGTCCTCCAGTTGCCTCGGTCTATAACAGCATCACTGCAGGATGGTTCGGGACAGAAGTGGGCGTTTCCAACTTGACTCAGAAGTTGACTGGCTGTCGGTTTGTCCATCGTTGTGGGTGTGGCCAGGTGTGGATTGGAGGATGAGGTTTGCTTCAGGTTTCTGGTTCATCTCCTCGGGATTTAAATATCTGTCGAAGCTCACACTGTTATGTACTCGCATGTCACTAAAGGTGACATGCGGCTCCTCCTGGAGGCTGGAGGAGAGTAGATTGGCATGGCAACCATTCATGGACTGCTGTAATAATTTCTGTCACACAACTTAATATCAGATGGAGTTTCAGGGTCGAATGCAGGAACTGATCTTTATCAGTTGTAGCCGATACGATAACTGCTAATATTAAGGTAGGTATGAGAAACAGGAACACTCAGTTTATTCTTCTCATCATCCTCTCGGTAAAGAAAAAATGAACTCTTTCCAACTTTTGCGAAGTCTTACAGTATGTGAATGCAGATGAATCATGTTTACATTCCAGAAACCATCAGAATAACTTCACACTGTGATTAATGGTGGCCTGAAGGATCCACTGTGTAGAAGGCTGCTTTATTTTTACAAGCATCATTGACTCATAATCGTCCTGTTCTGCAGAGCAGAGTCTGGTTGGTGAGCAGGAAGCGTTTATAGAGAGAGTCCATGACAGGTCACATTTAAACATTCATGGCTGAGTTTGTTCAACCTTAACAGGAAGTGTTCACAGCTGATTCATCACAACAAGAATAATGATGTTTTATTTATTTTGTATTACTGACGTGTCCTGATTCATTCTTTGGTAATAATGCTCTGAAATGTGTGTGTGTGTGTGTGTGTGTGTGTGTGTGTGTGTGTGTGTGTGTGTGTGTGTGTGTGTGTGTGTGTGTGTGTGTGTGTGTGTGTGTGTGTGTGTGTGTGTGTGTGTGTGTGTGTCCGTGTGTGTCCGTGTGTGTCCGTGTCCAGGAGAACGTATGTCGGTGCAATGCCTGGGAAAATCATCCAATGCCTGAAGAAAACCAAGACAGAGAACCCTCTGGTGCTGATAGATGAGGTAGGTTGATGTCAGAAAGAATCCATATCCACTCTAATAAAGGAGGACTGAAAACTCTGAACACATGGTGTCGCTAGAAGTAAGAGGGTGACCAACGTTGCTCGAATAAACCGTCTCGTAGGGTTCCCTTCAGTCTTTTCAGATCCTTTCCCAGTCCTGGAAACTGAGAAAAACTGGTGAAAATGTCAAGAAAAAAGTTGTCCTGGAAAGTCCGGTGAAGTCGGATAAAATCTCTCCTGAAATCTGGTCAGATTACCGGGGAGATCACGATTTCTTCCGATGGACTGTGAATAATTTAACACTCCGCTGCCTGCAGGATGTCGGCCGTCTGTGTTTGGTTGGGATGATGCTTGTTAGCGTGTTCTCGCTACAACCGTGTGTGTTCTGTTGTCAGTGTGTTGCTGCAGCTGTCTGAGTGTTAAGAGATTAGTGTGTGTGTGTGTGTGTGTGTGTGTGTGTGTGTGTGTGTGTGTGTGTGTGTGTGTGTGTGTGTGTGTGTGTGTGTGTGTGTGTGTGTGTGTGTGTGTGTGTGTGTGTGTGTGTGTGTGTGTGTGTGTGTTTTACTGAGTGACTGTGTGAGGGAGGGAGGTTTTTTTCCCAGCAGATAAATTGGTGTGATGATGTTAAAGATCATGTGTCTTTGTCATCACCAGGTGGATAAGATGGGTCGTGGTTACCAGGGCGACCCTTCATCTGCACTGCTGGAGCTCCTGGACCCTGAACAGAACTCCTACTTCTTGGACCACTACCTGGATGTTCCTGTGGATCTGTCGAAGGTAGCGGTGTGAGCAGTCTGCGTCCTGATCCACAGTCTCAGTGAAACGCATCACTGCAGTGTTTCTGCCCGTCTCTGTCCAGGTTCTGTTCATCTGCACGGCCAACGTGATCGACACCATCCCGGAGCCTCTCAGAGACAGGATGGAGATGATCAATGTGTCCGGATACGTGGCCCAGGAGAAACTGGCCATCGCCGAGGTAACGCCAACGTCCACCTGTAAAAAATATATGATTCTACATGTGTACGTTTGTTCTTTTTATTATAAACTCACTTAATTATTTCATTAAGTGAGTTTTGATATCTTCTTTTTTTATGTGATGATTAATTCTGTGAATAGATTGTAACACTTTGTCGTCTTTTTAATGACGAATAGTTTATTTCATTTTGTAACGATGACAAAACTTCGTGGATATATTATGAAGACATAAATCAAGTTTCACTGCAACGATTAAATATTCACGAAAATCATACATTTAAACTGTACTGATCTACAATTAGATTTTAATTCAGAGTCCGTTTGTCATTTTTATTCTTGATGTCTCGGTTTCATCAGATAAACTTGAATGAAGTCTTTGAACATAGGTCACATGACATCAGCTGTCCACCCTGACAGTCGGACAGGCCTGTGATTGTTTTACCAAACCTCGTAGTCCACCCTGCTTTAAATGTCTGTTCCGTGTGTCTGTCCAGCGCTACTTGGTCCCTCAACTGTGCTCCCTCTGTGGGCTGACGGAGACGAAGGCCTCCATCTCGTCTGACGCCCTCAGCCTGCTCATCAGGCAGTACTGCCGGGAGTCTGGAGTCAGGAACCTGCAGAAACAGGTTGAAAAGGTAAAATGGTGCAGAACAAAACCGGAGCTCACAATAAAAGACCTTAGCTGTGGGTGGGAAGATGGAACAAACTGGACCGCGTCAGAGAGCAGCAGAGAGCCACCTGTTAAAGTCACTGGTATTTATTTAGGATCCAACAACTCCTCATGGACGGTGGTTCAGTTTGACAAAAGCAACATTGTCGTTGCGTTCCAGTATCCACGCTAACAGACTATTTAGGACGCCATGAAAAGATTTAGTATGTGCCAATACGTCGTATGTTAAACGTAGTATGCCAGAAGTACCAGGATGTCCCATCTGGTCGTATTTTGCAATATGAAGGCCAGCATGCTACTCTCGCTGTTCTTACCCATAATCCTCTGCAGCATAAGATACGTCACATCGACTTAGCAGCTGAGACAGTTGGTGCTGCTGATGCTCCGCCCACAAAACAACAAAGAAGAAGAAGAGGCTTTTAAGGGAAGCCTAATCGTCCCTTATCGCATCCTTTTTCGTTTTACTTCACATGTCGTGCTACGGATCTAGACAGAGATGACCAAGAGGCTCAAAGTTCGAGGTGCATTTTTTTGATGAAGTCGTGTGTCCCAATTTTTCATACTACATGCAACAGGACTTATTTTTTAAGGGTAGCTGCAGTCCGTACTAAAAGTAAAAATAAATAGCGTGCAATTTGGAACACAGCGTCTGTCTCAGATTAAAAGCGCAGGCTGAGCGTCCTGTCTCCCAGCAGCTCGTCCCTCGGTGGTCTCCGGTTGTAATCTGGTCTCTCGTCTGTCTGTCAGGTGTTCCGTAAGGTGGCCTTCAGTATCGTGAGCGGGGAGCAGACCTCCGTGTCCGTCACGCCTGACAACCTGCAGGAGTATGTGGGGAAACCTATTTTCACAGTGGATCGGATGTATGATGTCACCCCCCCAGGAGTGGTTATGGGTCTGGCCTGGACTGCTCTGGGTGAGACACACACACACACACACACACACACACACACACACACACACACACACACACACACACACACACACACACACACGCACACACACACACACACACACACACACACACACACACACACACACACACACAGACGCACACGCACACACACGCACACACACACAGAGACACCAAGCCCAATAGAAAGTGGATTATACTGAAGGTCTGTGTGTGTTTGTCGTCTGTGCAGGAGGAACGACGCTGTTCATCGAGACGTCACTCCGCCGCCCTTCTGAAGGAGTGAACTCTAAAGGAGAGGGGTCACTGGAGGTCACGGGTGAGTCGGTGAGCTCACAGTCTGACATCTCCTCCGGAGCTTGAACTCCCACCGCACCTCGGTAGAAAATTTGGGGGCGTGGCAAGTTTTTGTTTTGATTGACTCCCAAAATGTGAGAGTGGTGAGAGGTCATCCTGAGCGCTGCAGAGATACTTCACACTATCAGCTCTGACAGCCAACACCTTCTGCTCTATCAGGATTTTAGACACGACAACGATATCAAACTGTTACTCAGATATGACCTTTATTTGGAAGGTATTGTGATGGGGGTGGAGCTGCTGAGTGATGCAGTCACCGTGGCAACATTTTTAAAAACTGCAGGTAGCACCGCTGATGAACTGGGAATATCTCAGCCATCTATGGGAGCATGAGGTGATGTTATTCACCTCAGCAGCTTTGTTGAATGGAAACTGTTAGTTAGGAACTTCTGCTGCTATTCATGACTCTTGGGGGGTAAAAAGAGCCTCCATGCAGAGGGGTGCAGCCTCCATGCAGAGGGGTGCAGCCTCCATGCAGAGGGTTGCAGCCTCCATGCAGAGGTGCAGCCTCCATGCAGAGGGGTGCAGCCTCCATGCAGAGGGGTGTAGCCTCCATGCCGAGGGGTGCAGCCTCCATGCCGAGGGGTGCAGCCTCCATGCTGAGGGGTACTGAGGCGTGTCTTCTCTCTGCAGGTCAGCTCGGTGACGTTATGAAGGAAAGTGCAAAGATCGCCTCAACCTTTGCCACAGCCTTCCTCATGACCCAGGAATCAGAAAATCAATTCCTAGTCAACTCCCACCTGCACCTACACGTCCCTGAGGTAACCATGGCGATATAGTTCTGTTTATGTCTTTTAACCAGAGATACTGCATTAAATGAAGCTGTTTTGTGTCTCAGACTCTCTCTGGTTCACAGGAATGCTTCCTTTTATTTATAACCATCACCTGTTTCTAGGGGGCAACTCCCAAGGATGGACCAAGCGCTGGCTGCACCATTGTCACAGCGCTGTTGTCCCTGGCAACCAACCGGTCAGCGCGTCAGAACGTAGCCATGACAGGAGAGGTGTCACTCACCGGCAAAATACTGCCGGTCGGAGGAATCAAAGAGAAAACGATCGCTGTGAGTACATGACAGACAAGCGAACACAGACTCAGATTTTCTGGTTCCAGTGAAACTTCTCTTCAGTAGATTAGAGTCTGACTCCAAGTTTCAGATTTTAATTGGAATCTGTAGAAATGCAAAGTAGGTTTTTGGATTGAGGCTTTGAATTAACAATCACAAGCAGAAATCGGAGCATATGGAGCTAATTTCCTGCCAAACATTTTTCTAAATCCTCCTGCTCACAAACAAATGCAGAGCATCTAAAAAGTACAAAAATTATAAACATAAAAAGACACAATCTAAATCCAAATACATCAGTTCAGCTGGGCTGGATCAGGTGGGTCCCGGTCAGACCAATCTTAGAGCACATCCCTAACGGTCTTTGCCTCATACAAACTAGAAATAGTCGTTCACCGGGCCAGAACTCACTTATAGAGTTCTGGCCCGGTCCTGGTACTCCTGGTACTACCAATGAGCAAAGCTCATTAGAAGGTGAAGCACGTATGAAGTACAACCCCATTTCCCAAGTTGGGACGCTTTGTAAAATGTAAATAAAAACAGAATGCAATGATTTACAAATCCTATAAACCCATATTGAAATGCAAATAGACCAAAGAAAACATATTAATGTTGAAACAGAGAAATGTTTTTGTTCTATAAAAAATATCTGCTCATTTTGAATTTGATGGCAGGAACACGTTTAAAAAAAGTTGTGACAGGTGTTCACTGAGCTGCATCACTTCTTCTTTTTACAACACTCTGTAAATGTTGGGGAACTGAGGAGACCAGTTTCTGGAGTTTGGAAAGTGAAATGTGGTCCCATTTTTTTGCCTGATATAGAATTTAAGCTGCTCAACAGTTCAGGGTCTCCTTTGTTGTATTGTTCATGTCCTGATGCTCCAGATGTTTTCAATGATTGACAGGTCTGGACTGCAGGAGGTCAGTTTATCAGCGGACTCTTCTACTAGAGAACCATAAAGTTGAAATACGTGCCGAAAGCATTTTGCCATCGTTTTTGCTGAAGAGTAATGAACCTCTAATCACCTTCACTGCTGAGAGACTCCGCCTCTCTTAAATGCACTTTTCATACTCAATCGTGTTACTGACTTGTTGCCAATTAGCCTAATTAGTAGTGCGATGTTCCACCAGGTGTTTTATATCCGCTTTACACAACTTTTCCAGTCTTTTATTGACCCTGTCCCAACTTTTTTGAGACGTGTTGCTGCCAATAAACAGATCTTTTTCATATTAGCGGGGTTGTTAAATTGAATTGAATAATCATTTGTGGACTATAAATGTTTATTGTTATGTTGGTTTAAAGATATTTTTTACAAGATTGTACTGCTGTCAGGGGTCACAATTAATACAAAGGATCATCAATCAGGAAACTGTCTGTCTGTGCATGCACTTATGTCTGTGTGTCTCTGTCTGCATATATGCATGCCTGCCTGTCTATGTCTGTCTGTCTGTCTGTCTGTTTGTCTCTCTGTATGTCTGCCTGCACTTAAGTCTATGTCTGTCTGTCTGTCTGCCTGCCTGTCTATATCTGTATCTCTGTCTGCATGTGTACAGCAGATTTGCAGGTACCTGTTGACAGTTGGATTAGGACACAAATTTAGTGAAAAACAGTTGATATTATTTCATCTAAATCTGAAGTGAATATTTTGTGTCTGTCAGGCCCGTCGTGCCAGTGTGACCTGCATCATCCTGCCGGCTGAGAACAGGAAGGACTTCTCCGACCTGCCAGAGTACATAACTGAGGGCCTGGAGGTCCACTTTGTGGATCACTACAGCCAAATCTACCCTATAGTGTTCCCACAGGACCAGTGTTAAGCTGCTTCCAGCTGCAGGGATGGATGGCACCTCAGAACCTGCTGGTTCCAACACAACACGCCATCCTGGTTGTACATAGTAAATCCAGTTCTTTCTTTTGGACTCTGAGGTCCTTCTGTGGAGAACGGCTCTACACGACCCGTCCCAGAACCATGCAGAGGACCAGCTGGTTCGTTGAGCCCTCACATATGATTCAGTTTCAGCTACCAGGAACCAAGAATGTAGGAGGATTTTCATGTGATGGAGACAACATCACTGAAGTGAAACCGTGAGCCAACTGTGCCAGAGGAGTACAGAGATGCCCCCGGCCTGTCAAAACAGGATATGATGTCACCGATTAGCAGGCAGGTGGGAGGGGACTTTGCTGCCAGGCCGCTGCTTTACCCACAGCTCTTATTGTATCTGTGGATGGACTTTTTCATAGATTTTCTTATATTATTTTATTTTATATCAGATGTGAAGATGAAGATTTTAAAATAAACTCAACAGTAAACAAACTCAGCTGGCTGCTCTCGTCTGTTCTAATCAACCAGCCAACGACTTTTTCAGGTTCACGTTCTTTTCATGGATAAAAACAAAGATGCATCTTGTCGAATCTCGTGTGTCACAGAAATTCTGGGTGTGTAGATCTGTGTCGGTCCACAGTATGGACCATCCAAAAGAATTGAATGTGTGACGAAATGATCTGAACTTTGTTTGGACCCAAACTCCATGAGAATAAATCAACAATGAAATCATGAAATTAAACCTGATTAAACTCCTGTTATTTCTCTGAAATATCTATAAGGGTCAGACGTCCAGGATCTTCTCCACGCTGCGACCTGCAGCCCGCACACAGCCAGACCTCCATACCGCTGTACTGACACACAAAGCCGTAGAAGACACAACAATGACCTGCTTCTGAGCATTTGAGCCTTTAAAGTTTAGAGGAAACCAAAGATGAGCAGGTCACACCTCAAACACATCTCCTACAAGCATCACCTCACCTCAGAGGTCATCTGACACCAACTTGTACCTCTCTGATTCTACATAACACAAGAACTCATCGCCACATAAACCTGAACCCCCAGCAAGCCATCATCTCCAACCACAAAGACCGTCCTGCAGGTTTAAACACAACCCTGTTTCCAAAAAAGTTAGGCCGCTGTGTAAAATGTAAATAAAAACAGATTGTGGTGATATGCAAATTATTTTAACTCACATTTAATTGACATATAAAAAGACAACATATTAAATGTTAAAACCAATACATTTTATTGTTTTATGTAAAATATGTGCTCATTTTGAATTTGCTGACAGCAAAACGTTAAAAAAAAATTGGGGGACAGGGTCATGTTTACCAGCATGCTGCCTCACCTCTTCTTTTAACAACACTGTAAATGTTTGCAAACTGACAACAACCTTTTTCTGGAGTTTTGAAAGTGAAATGTGGTCCCATTCTTGCCTGATAGAGGATTTCAGCTGCTCAACAGTTCAGGGTCTCTTTTGTTGTGTTTTTCGTACATTGCTCCAGATGTTTTCAATGATTGACAGGTCTGGACTGCAGGAGGCCAGTTTATCAGCGGACTCTTCTACTAGAGAACCATGCTGTTGGAATACGTGCAGAATGTGGTTGGATGTTGTTCTGCTGAAATAAACAAGACCTTCCCTGAAAGAGACGTTGTCTGGATGGCAGCATATGTTGCTCCAAAACCTGAATATCTCATTCAGCATTAATGCTTCCTTCCAGATGTTCAAGCTACCCATGCCATGTGCACTAATGCATCCCTGTACCATCACAGATGCTGGCTTTAGAACTGAGTGCTGATAACAAGCTGGATGGTCCCTCTCCTCTTTAACCTGGCGGATGCAGCGTCCATGATTTCCAAACAGAATCTCAGATTGTGATCCATCAGACCTCAGGACAGTTGTCCACTTCACCTCAGTCCATCTTCAATGATCTCGGTCCAGAGAAGGCGGCGGTGTTTCTGGATCATGTTTCTATCTGGTTTCTTCTTTGGAGAGTTTTAACATCATTTGTGGACGCAGCGATGAACTGTGTTCACAGACGATGGTTTTCACAAGTGTTCCTGAGCCCATGCAGTGATTTCCACTCCAGAATAGTGTGTTTTTAATGCAGTGCTGCCTGAGGGCCCGAAGATCACCACCATCCAATATTGGTTTCCAGCCTTGTCCCTTGTGTTCAGAGATTTCTCCAGACTCTCTGAATCTTTTAATTATATTATGAACCGTAGACGATGAAATCCACTAATTCTTTGTAGTTTTACGTTGAGGAACATTATTCTCCGATTTTTTTTTTTTTTTTAATGTGGTGCTGGCATCAAATTCAAAATGAGCATATATTTTTCATAGACAATAACATTTCTCCGTTTTAACATTTAATAAATTGGCGGTCTTTTTTCATTTAGGTTTACATGATTTGTAAATCATCATCTTCTGTTTTTATTTACATTTTACACATTGTCCCAACTTTTTGGGAAATTGGTTGTCACACATTATATATAATATAAAGTTTATATTTGATATACAGTCAGTTGTTGTCAGACAGGTCCACCTGTCCCTGAGGAGCTGAAACCTGAAGCTGTGATACATAAAGGGCTGAACTGACTTGTTCAACGTGATTGATCTTTTTTTATTTTATTTATTCAGATGATGAAAATGATCATAAACATTCTGTGTTTGGTTTGATACCTTTACATGTTGAAGAAGAAGCGGGCAGTTTATGTGATGCAGCTTTTATTGTGAATGGCTGAGAGCGGAAGTGCTTCCCTTGTTGCCGCCGATGAACACAGCTGACTTGACTATGGTCCTCAGGCGCAGCAGCGTGGACTAATTGGATGAGGGGGTGTACTAGGAGGTGGGAGTGAGTGAACAGCTGGATGATGGGATTTAACAGAGACGTGTGACCCGTTTCTCGGCGGTTTCCACGCACTCTGCCCGCACCTCACACCGCTGCTCGTCGTCTGATCTTCGGTCTCCGTCGGCTCTCTGCGGCGGCCCGCGCTCCTCTGCGCACTGTGGATGCATCCATCGGCAGCTGCTCTGCTTTCAGATGCGCGGAGCTTCATCTTCATCAGAGAAAATCAATCCGATTTATCAGGATCGTTTCATTCGGAGGGAAGAAGAAGGCGGAGTCTCCTTCCTCAGCGAGGTAACAACCTCTGTGTTCATGTCCCCGGGTCGTGTGAGCTTCATGTTGTGCTGTTTGCTGCACGGAGGTCATGGCAGCCCGGAGCTGGGATCACATCAGGTGTAAAGGTGGCCTGCAGGTCAACCAGCAGCTTCCGGGATTTCAGCCTTAGCATCTCTGAAGCATTATGACTTATTGTTCCTTCTGTAGGAATCACATGTGTGTTTTCATGTTGTACCTGTAGGGAGATCCACCCAGCAGCCTGGTGACGATGTGGGCTCAAGCAGCAGCAGCAGTGATGCTGGGCAGCTGTCCACTTCCAACAGAAACAAAGAAAAGGCCTCAATAATAGATCCTCTTATGCAAGTCAATGCCTCCTGGCATGAATTGTTTCTATGGTGACAGAGATTCACAGGCAGAGATGAATATGGAAGAGAGCTTTGATTCATAGTGGCGTTATGAGAGGCTGGACTGTTACAGTGAGTTCCTCTACAGCGACATAATCCCCGACTGTCCTGCTGTTCCAGCACACTCACTCCTGGCTTAATAGGTCTCATCCTTCTTTCTGATGAAATCCCACGTCCTGACAGGGTGTAGCTGCGTGAGTAGGCGTATGTATTAGTTTGGGTTAAGTTCATTTATAATACACCAGGAGGGTTTGTTGTCCTGCAGTTAACAAATCTCTCAGTAACAACAAGCCTGTGCTGTTAAAGGCAGAGACCTGGGAGGATGGAAACAAGCCTGCTCTCCTCCAGCTCATTAGGAATAGAAAGTGAAGGCGAGCAGTAAAGTGATTCAGTTGTAAACATTACAGATTTACTTCCGTTTACCTAGTTCTCACCTGTGTAATTGTACTTCAGACTTAATCACCCGCAGGCTGTAACAGCGTGTCTGCAGGAGGAGATGCTGTTCGTCTGTATTTCTGCAGTAAAACAGTTGATCCTCATGTGACTGAAACAGCTTGTTCTGTGACTGTGAATCTGAAACTGGAGGAACACACCTGAGCTGAGAAACATAAGACGAGTCAAACTGCCTCTTTAGTCTTTGGCATGCTGTAAAGATAAATCATGTTTATCCTCACGCACCTTCTGAAAAGAGACTGCGGAAAAGGAGAGCGGCTACTGAACGCAAACACAAACAATATTTTTTATAAGTCCAACAAAGTTTTTATGGCAGAAAACAGTTGCTGAAGATCCAATCTGCACAAATCTGCAAAATCAGAGCCCAAATAAAAGAACTACAGATTTTAAACAACGAGGTGTCTGTCCACATACTTCTGGTTGCATTTGTCATGTTTAAAGACGTCTGAGTCTGACTTTAACAGCAGAGGAGGCTGGAATGTAGATTGTGGAGCTCACAAATTTAAGCAAAAAAGCCTTCAGGCCAATATCAATTATGATAATTATTTTGAAACCTTTTTAAAAATTTTATACATAATATCTGATGTTCTTAAACCTTTTTGATAACTATAACAATCAATACATTCAGTATATACACTGAGCATCTTTGGTATCAACCGAGAGAAATAAAATAGATTCAGGTTTACACAGATAGTTAAGATTATTATGAATAATATTGCTGAACTGGGTTTATTGACAAAAGAGAAAACTAAACAAATGTCAAACATGACACGATTAACCCCGAGACTTGATGCCATTTATGTAAAGAGGTCAAAGTTCAGGTTTGTTTGACATCATAATACCAATGCAATAGAAATACCAATATTATTATTTTTGTTAATGGTTAAAGTGATTGTGAATTATATTTTCCTAATATCAAGACTAAGACTTTTTCATTATTTATCATTAGATTAGATTAGATTTAGACTTTATTAATCCCACAGTAGGGAAATTTGGTAATTATTGTTGATAATTTGATGAAGTCCAAAAGTCATTCTGTTTACATTTCTACCGATGATGAGCTGGTTTGAAGAGATCCTTCAGAGCCTGTTCCATTTTTTTGTTTCTGGTTGAAACATTTTTGAAGTAATTCATCACCTGTAGTTTTCTGCTCATATTTACTGCTCTGAGTTGTTAGATGGGAGAAAGAGTTGGTGTTTCCCAGCTTGTGCCTGCGGCCTCAAACATCTCTGACTCACTCATTCTGGGATTTGTGTTATTATTCTGTAAATATTGTACAAGCATGAACACACTGAGAACGACTCGCCCAGCGTGTGTTCAGGCTCTGGTTTTGTACTCTTACATGCTGTCCTTGTGTTTCTCCGCACTGACTTGGATGTGTCCACTGTCCTCTCGTCCTCAGGCCTGTCCCCTGAAGTGATGGCTGTGTTGTTGGTGCTTCTTCTCTCCGTGCTGCTCCTGTTCCTGCACACTCCTGCTGGAGCGTCTCCTTCCTGCCCGGTGGGCTGTCGCTGCTACAGCCTCACTGTGGAGTGTGGCTCCACAAGCCTGAGGGACATCCCCAAACACATCCCTCTGTCCACTCAGGTAGGATCCTCCTTCACCACATCCTTCACCATATCCTTCACATCCTTCACATCCTTCACTACATCCTTCACATCCTTCACCACATCCTTCACCACATCCTTTACATCATTCACCACATCCTTCACCACATCCTTCACCACATCCTTCACATCCTTCACCACATCCTTCACATCATTCACCACATCCTTCACATCATTCACCACATCCTTCACATCATTCACCACATCCTTCACATCATTCACCACATCCTTCACCACATCCTTCACCACATCCTTCACATCATTCACCACATCCTTCACATCATTCACCACATCCTTCACCACATCCTTCACATCATTCACCACATCCTTCACATCATTCACCACATCCTTCATCACATCCTTCACCACATCATTCACATCATTCACCACATCCTTCACCACATCCTTCACATCATTCACCACATCCACATTCACCACATCCTTCATCACATCCTTCACCACATCCTTCACCACATCCTTCATCACATCCTTCACCACATCCTTCACCACATCCTTCACATCATTCACCACATCCTTCACATCATTCACCACATCATTCACATCCTTCACCACATCCTTCATCACATCCTTCACCATATCCTTCACATCCTTCACATCCTTCACTACATCCTTCACATCCTTCACCACATCCTTTACATCATTCACCACATCCTTCACCACATCCTTCACCACATCCTTCACCACATCCTTCACATCATTCACCACATCCTTCACATCATTCACCACATCCTTCACATCCTTCACCACATCCTTCACATCATTCACCACATCCTTCACATCATTCACCACATCCTTCACCACATCCTTCACATCATTCACCACATCCTTCACATCATTCACCACATCCTTCACATCCTTCACCACATCCTTCACCACATCCTTCACATCATTCACCACATCCTTCACCACATCCTTCACATCATTCACCACATCCTTCATCACATCCTTCACCACATCATTCACATCATTCACCACATCCTTCACCACATCCTTCACATCATTCACCACATCATTCACATCCTTCACCACATCCTTCATCACATCCTTCACCACATCCTTCACCACATCCTTCACATCATTCACCACATCCTTCACATCATTCACCACATCATTCACATCCTTCACCACATCCTTCATCACATCCTTCACCACATCCTTCACATCATTCACATCCTTCACCACATCCTTCATCACATCCTTCACCACATCCTTCACCACATCCTTCATCACATCCTTCACATCCTTCACCACATCCTTCACCACATCCTTCACATCCTTCACCACATCCTTCACATCATTCACCACATCCTTCATCACATGCTTCACCACATTGTTCACATCATTCACCACGTCCTTCACATCATTCACCACATCCTTCATCACATCCTTCACCATATCATTCACATCATTCACCACATCCTTCACCACATCCTTCATCACATCCTTCACCACATCATTCACCACATCCTTCACCACATCCTTCACCACATCCTTCACATCATTCACCAAATCTTTCACCACATCATTCACATCATTCACCACATCCTTCACATCATTCACCAAATCTTTCACCACATCATTCGCCACATCCTTCACATCATTCACCACATCCTTCACATCATTCACCACATCCTTCACCACATCCTTCACCACATCCTTCACCACATCATTCACATCGTTCACCAAATCTTTCACCACATCATTCACATCATTCACCACATCATTCACCACATCCTTCACATCATTCACCAAATCTTTCACCACATCATTCACCACATCCTTCACATCGTTCACCACATCATTCACCACATCCTTCTCATCATTCACCAAATCCTTCACCACATCATTCACATCATTCACCACATCCTTCACCACATCCTTCACATCATTCACCACATCATTCACCACATCCTTCACATCATTCACCAAATCTTTCACCACATCATTCACCACATCCTTCACATCATTCACCACATCCTTCACATCGTTCACCACATCCTTCACCACATCCTTCACCACATCCTTCTCATCATTCACCACATCCTTCACATCGTTCACCACATCCTTCACCACATCCTTCACCACATCCTTCACATCATTCACCACATCCTTCACATCGTTCACCACATCATTCACCACATCCTTCTCATCATTCACCAAATCTTTCACCACATCATTCACATCATTCACCACATCATTCACATCATTCACATCATTCACCACATCATTCACATCATTCACCACATCATTCACATCCTTCACCACATCCTTCACCACGTCGTGACTCTTCCTTTGTCCCTCTTCATCATGTCTTCTGTCCACACAGACCATCTTCCTCCAGGATAATGTGATTGGTCAGATCCGTCGGCAGGACCTCAGTCTGCTGAAACACCTGCACTACCTTTACCTGCAGGTAACCAACACACACACACACACACACACACACACACACACACACACACACACACACACACACACACACACACACACACACACACACACACACACACACACACACACACACACACACACACACTCACACACCTACATGTCAGACAGTGGGAATATAATACAACTATATAACGCAGTGAAATGTAATTACTCACCCAAAAATATTTTAATGGAAGAGAGAAAGTTTGTCTGACTGGACAACATATTCATGCAGCAGGTTTACGAATGCTGCAGAATAGGACATAATAATAATAATATAATAATAATGTGTTTTGTCAAAGTATATTTTAATCATAAGATGAAGAAGTGTTTATGAAGCCGAAATTAGCTAGAAATAAAGATGTTTGGGAATATTTGGCTTCTTACTCAGAACATCACACAATTGAAGATATAATAATTTTGTTATTTTAAAACTATGTTTTGTTAATAAAGTCTGAAGAACAACCATTAAGATTATTAGAATCAAAGAAATAAAAACATTTTCTGACTGAAGTTTGAACAAGTTGATTACTGACACAACAATGGACCGACATGATGCTCCTTCATCACCAGCCCGGTCTGAGAGGACTTCCTCACCTGCTGCGCTGCTGATATTCATAATGTTTAATAAACCCTTCTAAATGTGTTTCATTTAATTTTGAGAGCCATAGATGTAAACCACACCTTCAACAGACGGCTGCTGTGCTGTAAACAATCATAAGTCACAGGAACACCAGATTAAATTGGATTCTCTAAATATAGTTCAGTAGTTTAAATGCAGCAGCGGTGGTTGTCTGATGAAGGACAGACGCTACCTCTCGTCTCCCACTGACGGTGAGAGTATATCATGAGGTACGATGGTAGTGATGGTAGTAGAAACACAACTGCACTAATTTAACATTTCCAACAACGTTGCAGGAGTTTGTAACTTAAAAAAGATCCAAATTTATGCAGCAGAGTCAAAGATATTGTATTTTCATTCCCTGCAGTCTTCGTTGTTGTATAAACCTTGCATCTATTACCCACAATGCAACAGAAATGCACACGTTTCAGTCAGAGATTCTGCTCGCAGCAGCTGGTTTCCTCCAGAAGAGATGAGGAGCAGCTGCAGAGGTCAGAGGAGTTCACTTCTCTTCTACCAGTTCACACCTGTAGTCTTCAGCTCCCACTTATGCTGACTCACCTTTTTTGGGTTTGGTTCCCCTCTCGTGTCCCTCCTCCTCCTCGTCCTCCTCCTCGTTCTCATCTTCCTCCTCCTCCTCCTACTCCTGCTTCTGTTCCTCCTCCTCCTCCTCCTCCTGCTCCTCTTCTTCCTCCTCCTCCTCGTCTTCCTCTTGCTCCTCCTGCTCCTCCTCCTTTTCCTCCTCCTCCAGAACAACACCATCTCAGCCGTGGAGCCAGGCTCCTTCCAGAACCAGGGCCAGCTGTTGGAGCTCGCTCTGAACGGGAACCGCATCCACCTGGTGACAGCTGACATGTTTCAGGGACTCGAACATCTCCGCATTCTGTACCTGGCAGGAAATGACATCACACGGCTGACGGACTACACCTTCCGGGGCCTACAGGTAAAGATATTGTGGTCGTGTTAACTTTGCCTTCACAGATGCGTTACATCAGGTCCAGCAGTGAGCCTCCCACAGCTTTCCATATGAACAGGAGTTTTACAGGAATTCTTTTCAGATGCTTGTTTGTGAGTCTGAATGAAAGTAAATTCATCGGGACATAGTCACATCCAGGGCGACTTCCACCGAGACACTGTGAAGAGACACAATAACCACATTTATTCTGTGATGAAACTGCAGAAACAGAACCAGGAAAGATTCTTCCTCAGGTTCCTGTTGAGTTGTCTCCTTTCCTGTCTGACGACCCGCTCCAATCTGTCCCCATCTCAGCGTCTGCAGGAGCTCCATCTGCAGCACAACAGTATAGAGATGTTAGCAGACCAGGCTCTGGTGGGTTTGACGTCTCTGGCTCTGCTGGACCTGAGCAGGAACAACCTCCACACCATCGGGCCGGCGTCGCTGCGACCTCTGGTCAGCCTGCAGGTGCTGCGCATCACAGGTGAGACGGATCCCTGCCGACACACACCGACGCTCACGTTTCAAAATATAAACTGCTGTTTTTTTATCATGACTTACTCGGAGTCAGAACGCAGCTACTTGTAAAAGAGCCCGTTACCACGGCAACCGTCTCACGTCTCACCAGCTTCAGGGTTAAATTGAAGTCGTGTGGTTCATGTAGACCGAGCCGGGCGGGTTTTGACCAATCACGTCTAAGAACAGAGCTGACGAGAACCTCGAGTGCTTCGCCGTCACAGCTTTCCCTCCCGTGCTCTGCTGCAGACAACCCGTGGCGCTGCGACTGCGCTCTCCACTGGCTGAGGAGCTGGATCGATGAGGAGGGTCAGCGGCTGCTCAGCTCTGCAGAGCGCCGGCTGGTCTGCACCGAGCCGCCGCGCCTCTCCCACCTCAGCCTGGTGGAGGTCCCTCTCAACAGTCTGGTGTGCATCCCTCCGCTGGTGCAGCTGGAGCCCAGGAGGCTGGCGGTGCGCCTGGGAGAGAGCCTCAGGGTGTCCTGCCACGCCTCCGGTTACCCCCGGCCACAGGTGGGTTTCCACAGCAACGGCTTACATCAGCATTCAGTCGTCTAGTGTGAGGATGTGAGGGCTCGACAAAACATCTCAATCATTCAGTATGAAGTTGAATGACTCAGAGAAGTTTTTAAACCGTGTGAGTCTGTGACTGTCAGCAAAGAGGTTACAGACCAACAACATCCTCCATAGGTGCTGTAGATGGTTCGAGATCAGGTGACTGACAGCCACAGCTTCTTCTGAACCTTGTGTTTTTAAAACTACATTTATTTCAGATGTTTTCAGAATATCTACTTGAAGGTATTGAAGGTATTTGTCACTTAACTGCAGCTCATCAGACACACAGTCAATCCAGTTCAATTCAAATTTATTTATATAGCACCAAATCACAACACAGTTTTATAACACAGTAAAGCCCTTACAATAGTAATTTACAATATTATACAGAGAAACCCGACAATTCAACAATTCAACAATTCAACAATTCCCACGTCAGCTAGGACAAAACCCTCCTCTTTAAGGGAGGAAAACCTCCAACAGAGGGAAGAAAAACTCCCTTTAACAGGAAGAAACCTCCGACAGAACCAGAACCAGAGGTGGAGAACATCTGTTAACAGAACCAGGATCAGAGGTGGAGAACATCTGTTAACAGAACCAGAACCAAAGGTGGAGAACATCTGGATATAACCACAACAATAGTGCAACAATAGCATGAATCAGACTCTATTGTTAATAATAGTAATGTGATCAAGGATGAGGGATATTTTTAATTCTTTCATATTATTATTTTTAGATCCCCACCTTTCAAACTGGTCACCTTGATTGATTGATTTATTGGTTGATTGATTGATTGATTGATTGATTGATTGATTGATTGATTGATTGATTGATTGATTGATTGATTGATTGATTGATTGATTGATTCAAACCAGTTTTATTTTTTCCAACGTTTTATTAGAAAATTAAGTGACCGGGTTTTTAATCTTGTTTTTTCCAGTTGAACACTGTAACCAGAAATCCTGCTGAACTTTCACATGTTTATTCAAACTACCACTCATTCTTAACAGATGTGACATCCTCTCCTCCCTTCATATGTTACGACTGTGTTAGTAACGTTTAAGAACTTTTCTCCCAGTTATTTGAAACATCTTCAGGCCTTTCTAAACATACCAGGAGCTCAAGTGCTTCCTGTGATTTCCCCTCCTGTTTCTGTACATAAGTGCAGTTGGACAGCTTGTCATTTTTAAAAATTTTAACATTTTGTATGTAAGACAACACATCTTCATCCCATCACAAAGTAATTTGCTTCTCTTCCTCCTCAGTCACCTGTTTCCCTTGGAGTGTTTTTTTAATTAGCTCATGATGTGTTTGCATACAGCTGCTCAGTTCATTTTAATGATCAGATTTGAACTGACTGTTCTTTCAGAAGTGTTTTGGTTTCCTTCATTTAAATCACGTTGGTAAGCGATGATGATGATGATGATGATGATGATGATGATGATGATGATGATGATGATGATGACCTTCTGTCCCCTCTGCAGGTGACCTGGAGGAAGGCCTCACAGGGTAAAGTGGTGCTGTCTCCCCGAGGCTTGGTCCAGGAGCTGGGAGCTGGAGGAGGTGGAGGAGCAGAGGAGCCGTCAGAGGAAGGCCGAGTCAGTCTGCAGAAGACTGAGGCCCAGCGCTTCGACCCCGACACCGGCAGCGGCATGCTGTTCCTCAGTAATGTGACTGTGGCTCACGCAGGTTTCTACGAGTGTGAAGCCTGGAACGCAGGAGGTGTGGCCAGGGTGACCTTTCAGCTTGCCATCAACTCTTCCACATCCTCCTCCTCCTCTTCCTCCTCCATCTGGGCCTCGTGGTCCCAGGTGTCCTCGCCGTACGCCCCAGCCTGGCCCCGCCTGAGAAACCACGGCCCCGTGTTGGGCTCCGATGTGAGCCGGGAGCCGCTGTACGCTCTGGGCAGCATGGCCTTCAGCGCTCTGGGAGCTGCCACGCAGACCGCCATCGCCGTGGGCATCTCGTTGCTGGCGCTGACCGCTCTGCTGCTCGTCGCCATGATCTACAGCCGCCATCACCAGCGAGAGAAGGAGGCCGATGGCGCTGAGAAGGTTTGTGTGTGTTTGACACATCAGAAGTAGATGGAACATTTTAAAGCATGTCCAGCCTGATGAGTGACAGCAGCCACTCAGATACACGTCAACACATGTTTAACACATGTTTACCATATGTTGCAACATACACTCACCAGCCACTTTATTAGGTACACCTGTTCAACTGCTTGTTAACGCAAATATCTAATCAGCCAATCACATGGGAGCAACTCAATGCATTGAGGCATGAAGACATGGTCAAGATGACCTACTGAAGTTCAAACCGAGCATCAGAACGGGGAAGAAAGGGAATTTCAGTGCCTTTGAACGTGGCAGGTTGTTGGAGCCAGACGGGCTGGTCTGAGTAACTAACTAACTAACTTCACTAACTGATGATCTACTACTACTACTACTACTACTACTACTACTACTATATTTTCTTGTCCCACTTTGGGTCCTTCGTACCAGCTGAGCATCATGTAAACACTACAGCCTACCTGAGTATTGCTGCTGACCGTGTCCGTCCCTTTATGTCCTCAGTGGACCGTCTTCTGATGGCTGATTCCAGCAGAATAACGCACCACGTCACAAAGATCAAATCATCTCAAACTGGTTTCTGGAACATGACGATGAGTTCACTGGACTCCAACGGTCTCCACGGTCACCACATCTACGTCCAATAGAAGCTTTGGGATGTGGTGCAACGGGAGATTCACATCACGGATGTGCAGCTGACAAATCTGCAGCAACTGTGATGCTATCATGTGAATATGGAGCAAAACCTCTGAGGAATGTTTCCAGCAGCTTGTTGAATCTACGACACCAAGAATTAAGGCAGTACTGAAGGCAAAAGGGGTCCAATCCGGTATTAGCAAGGTGTACCTAATAAAGTGGCTTTTGAGTGTATGATAACAAATATGTGGAAACGTTTTCACAAGAGGATCCACATATTCACATATCACACCATGAACATTTTCTGAAACCACGTTTCCCATCGGCAAAATATGTGTTTTACATGTGATCACGAGTTTTTACACGTGAAATTCACGTGTTTTTTTTTTCTGTAAAGGAATTAAAATCAGAATCAGCTTTATTGGCCAGGTATGTTTACACATACAAAGAATTTGAATCCAGTTGTAATTTGAGCTTTCTACATACAAAAGCAAAAACAGACATAAATAGACATATACACAGCTAAACAATGGTGCACTTGCACCTAGTACGAATGTTGATGGTGCAATTGAGTGTAATGCAAAAGGTCCAGTGTTATTGCACAGGGTTTGACATTGCATGTCTAATGTTAAAACTGCAAACCTTCTCATCACGATAAGACGAGACATTTTCTTTCACCTTGTTTAATTATAAAACTTCCTTTCATCAACACAGAATCAGTGCATGCTGTTAAAACAAATGTGGATGTGCGGGAGTGTGTTCTCACGCGTCATGACTGGTGTTATTTGTGTGTCTGGTTTCGGTGTTAGTCCATGAATGGCCTGTGAGTGTGTGTTCCTCATGGGGCGGAGCCAGTGTTTGAATGTTTGTAGCAAACCCAATTACTTCAAAGCTTCATCGACAAGCACCACATGTTCTCCATCTCACCACGTATGTGACACCTTTCAGTCGTTTCTAATACTACATTAAAATATTCATACAGTATCTTATGACCTAATGTAAAATCATACATTGTCTGGTAGTGCCTCTTTTCATTTGACAACAGTATAATGTGCACGGTGTCCAGAGTGTTTCCAGCTGACGCGATGAGAGTCGGAGGTGCTGCAGCTGCCAAAGCTGAGAGAGCAGAGAATTCAAAAAACACCCACATGTTCCCGTCCCTCACGACTTTATTCTGTGAAAGTAGGCCATGCAACGCAGTAATCCACAGAGTAATCTGCCAAGCAGCAACACTATCAACATCACTACAGTACCAAGGAGACTGCAAACCAACAGTTATATCAATAAACAAGGTCTGAGAGAGAAAAGATAAGATAAAGTTAAAAGATAAAGATAAAATATCATCCTCACTCAACAGTGATTCCAATCAGCAGGACTGCAGGCGAGTCCGTCTGTTACAACCCTGGCTCAAGGGCAGCAAAATATAGGAACTGGCTAAATTAGATCAACCAAATATCAGGCAGAGCATCCTGCTACCACCAATTGGTCAAGAGCAGTTGATTTTTGGTCTGACTTCCTGAAAAAGAACAATCAGAGCCGGTAGTGGACGTAACCCCCCCATAAGATGCACACAACATAAAAGACAACCAGGATTACGTCAAAACAAAAAAAAGGCAAAATAATAAAGTAGCATCTGAGAAAACTGAGAAATCAGTTCAGCTGGTTCACTCTGCGCCTAACTTACCTCTAAAGTCGACAATAACTTGCTCCAAATTAAAGTACCAAAATATTGGAGAACAGCCAAAAATAAGTAGCTGGATGCCAAACTTGTATCCCGGACAAGCCCCCATATATGCATATATGTTACAACCTTGGACCCTTCAGAGCAGTTTTGTTGACTTCCTAAAAGGGACAAAGAGAACATCAGAGCAGGCAGGTACACAGACACACCAGTCGATGTAACACACACACACACACACACACACACACACACACACACACACACACACACACACACACACACACACACACACACACACACACACACACACACACACACACACACACACACACACACACACACCTTCTGTTTTACTGCCAATAACACATCCCTCCTCAGTGTTTTTTTTATTATTGCAGGACTTCAGCCTGCTCACACTGTAAAAATACTGATCTACATATTTTGTAAAGTTATTGCTCAAATTAAAAATGTACCCACATAGCAGCTGTAAAGTATGAGACTGTCTAATTTTCTATGATGTTGAACAAGTGATGAATACTTCCCTGCAGGAGGAGAGCATCCTGTATGTGAACGACTACTCCGACGGCCCCACCACCTTCGCCCAGCTGGAGGAGTACCGGGATGAGCGAGGCCACGAAATGTACGTCCTGAACCGGGCCAAGCCGGTGCTTCCTCCCGCTCCACCGACTGCCGTCTCCACCACTAACCTAGGTTGCCCCGCGCCATCTGACACCTCCAGCCACACCCTCTCTTCGGGGCCGGGCCAGACCATGAGTCCCACTCTGGCCCCCAACAAGCAGCAGCAGCAGCAGCAGCAGCAGCCGGACGGTGACATACGGACCATGAGGAGAATGGCGGGAGAAGGAGGGGAGGCGGAACCTGTGATCACATCAGAGGCTGAAGGGATGTTTCTGAACCACACAGGCCTGTTCATGGACTCTCAGATCGCCTACGAGATCCACTGCTGAAGGAGGACGAGAATCCACAGCAACATGGAGGATGTGTGTGTGTGTGAGACTCAGAGGTTTACAGTGCAGCCTCGTCTGAAGAAAGTCAGGGGCTGAAATCGACCAACAAGTGACACAAGCACTGATCTCTGTGGAAGCATCTACTTTCTACAAGACTCATCCCCGGTGATGGATCTTACTGGAGAAAGGTGTACATATCAGACGGAGCTCTCACTCTGGTTTAAAACACTGTTAATGGACATACCCTGAAGCCAAAAACGAGCGGTGAATAGGAAGACTCAGAGGCGATGTGAAGTGGACTCAGATGTACACTGAGCAGAAACCCTCCACGGGTGACGTCTGTCCCTGCAGACCGGAGGTTCCTGAGACGGAGCTCTGCGGAAGGGTGCAGGAGCATGTGGGAAACCTTGTGTGTTGTATACATGTTGTTAATGTCTGAACATGCTTTATTTTAATCTCAGGCTATGGAGGGAAGGAACATAATCATCACAGAGAAAAGATGTTGAAGGCAAATTCTGGTTAGTTTCAGTGTGAGTCTTTATTTCTGTTTCCAGTTCCAGACACCGGCAGTCGAACACAGGTGGTATCTCAGTTACTGCTGAGCTGTCTGGTCCAGACGAGAGCAGGTTCCCATGACAAAAGCAGAGTTCCTTGTTATGTGAACAGAGTCAGATACACGATCTGTTTTCTACTGATTCAGGATGAACAAGCTATGACGAAGGAGAAGCTCACTTCAGAGCAGTTCGACTGTTTCAGGTGGTGAATAAAGAAGAGAAGAAAAGAAAAGAGCCCAACAACATCCACCTGACTGAACTCCTGCACGGTTCAAATACTGTGAGCCAAACCGCTACAACACAGTCACATCATGGAGGCTGATGTCATATTTATACTTCGAGTTCTGTGTTTGCTGCCTGTCATTCGTTCTAATCGTTAATTTCTCCACCTCCTGGAAACGAATCAGATTCAGCAGCATATATTTTGGTGTATGTTGCCCTGAAGTTAACCTGTACTGATGCAGCAGAAGCAGGAAATTGCCCCGTTACCATGGTGATCTCCTCCAATTAAAGTGAGCCAGCTTCATTATGTCTGAAAAGTGGGGTGAGGATAAGGGACACACACTAATGGAAACATACTCATCCTGAGCTGTGATGGAGGTCGCTGCTGTACGAAATACACGGGATGGGTGTCATAATGAGCAAACATGATGAGGAACCAATCAGACAGTAAAGGATTAATTATAAAGGTGTTCAGGGTCCGCTTCACACACTTTATGTCCACTATCACTGGAAGGAAAGGTTTTTACTGGTTCAACCTGTACCTTTCACACTTTTGACTTAATGTCAGAGAAAATAGAAGCTGTGTTTAAATATATTAAAGGCTTCTATTTTCCCACATGTGCCCATGCATTGAAATTTTCATGTCATTGTTGTTCCTCCGCCAGCTCAAACCAGGGCTCACATGAACCGACCTAACCGAAACCCCACAGACAGGTTTAAGGGATGTTCTACGTATTTAATGTCTACTTACATGAATAATTAAAACAATGCAATCTTCTGAATCAGTTATAAAATGTAACTGACTCTTGTCTGTTGAATTGGATGTGAATCAGGCAGTTGGCACGCATCATGACGCAGCAGCCAAACTCAGCCATAAAATGTAAAAAGCACTCAGGTTAACTACAAATGAACTGATATTAATTAAACATGAAGGGGTAACAATTCAAAAGCCTTTTCACCTACTCATCCAATAATGTAGTCAGTCGTGGAAGACCATGGAGCGAGACACTGCATCATTTACACACAGAAGGTTACGGCCATTTAATTATTTTAAAGTAAATTATTCACACTCAACGCTCCCAATGCAGTTTATTTATTAACATCATCAGTTTATTGAGTAACACATCATCAGTTTATTTATTAACAGAACAACAGTTTATTTATTAACACCACAACATCAGTGACGTTCGGAGCACATCACTCTTCATCAGTGTTGTTCATAAATGAGTCGTATCGGGCGCTTTAAGTCTGAATAATTTACTTCTGCTCACTCCTCAACATCGTTTCAGCACCTGATTTATGAATATTCTGAGTTCCCTTTAACATTTATTTAATGCCAGTGTTTATAAAACGCAGGTTTTTGTCTTATATCATTGAATTGCTTCCTACAGTGGGCAGTAGTTCAGGGGAAGAAGCATTTATAATTTGAGTTAGGTTAGGTTAGGTAGTTACTTTATTAATCCCTGAGGGGAATTTTTTTTGCTACAGCAGCATACAGGAAGCAATAAGATAATAATAGAAAAGCAATAAAATAGCAGTAAAATAGCAGTAAAAAATAAAAAATATAAAATGCACAGTATATACAGTACAGTATATATATCTATATATATTATATACAAACAACCAAGAAACACAGTCAACAGTGTTGTTGTTATGTGATGGATTTTGCCAGAGGTGAGTTATTGTACAGTCTAATGAGTTACCTCATCCCAAGCCAATTTAACGTGATCATCCTGAGGAGGCCAACTCGTAGCACCATAAATCAGGTGATTACAAGCCTGAACCTTTCGGGAAAAGTATGTCAGTTTCCTCCTGCCTAAAGTTTGCTTTAAAGAAAATAGGGCCCTAAATGTTCAAGTGTCTTTCCGTCTTTACTAATTTCCATCATGAAATACAAATACATACATACCAAGCTCATACCTGTCAACACTTTCATGTAGCGAATGAATTTGCCCTATTTCTTCACTCACGATGAAGGTCATTTCAGCTGAACTGTGACAGAGGAAGTGACATGACTATTCGTACTCAGTCAGAAGAGAAGAGGTGGAGGGGATGAGCGGTTTCTATCCTTATTCATGGTGTGGTGTTGTTTATAATAGAAGGATGTTACTGCTTGCAGTGAGTGCAGGTTGGCAGGTAAGGTTTGAATAAAAACTGAGATATGGAGCTGATGATCCTTAAAAAAGGTCAAAGGTCAAAGATCTCTATGGAAACAGTGTGTTCTTTCATCACAGCCTCCTCTGCCTGGATGATAGGACTGTGGTGCACAGCATGTCCTGTCAGACTGAGAGCATTGTATTACTGAGTCCATGTTTATAACATATTTCAATTAACTAATTAATTCAGGTGAATTGTTACAACATCAACAACAGAGCTGCGTGTCAGTGCAGTGATTCAACATGAAACAGAATAACGGAGATTCATCAGACGGACGCCAGTGGGACGGTAAAGATGCCCGGTGTCTGCTGGGAGAAGCACACAACTCTAATAACGGTTTAACATCATAGTATAGAGACATTTTACTGCTGGTTTCCCACAAGCGGCCAAAAATAATCATGTTCAAACATTTTTGGTTGAGGCATTTTTTCTTTTTATTTCCTTCAACTTAAGCTAAAACACTGTTAAAACTTCTGGGGTTCGTTGACATATTTTGTTGTTTGCTGATCATAAACTGACTTTTGAGGATTTTGTGGATGTATTTGATCGCAGCTCTGTCTTCTGGGAGGGCTGCAGTATTAACGCCTGTAATACAGCGTGTCATCACACCAACATACATACTCAGCCAGGGATCGTTGAAGTGTCTGTGTTAACTGATGGTTCTGCCTTACTCAGCTGTTCCGATGGACTTCAGTGCCAGCACTGCAGAGGTCAACTATGTAAAAAATTGAGAAGTGATGGTGCATGTCGAGAAATGACTACAAAGAAAGCCAGGTTCAGAATAAACATCAGTTTTCGTTGCTTCGTCCTTCGACTGTTTTTTTCCTTCTTCTTCTCAGTCACTTTGAATAACGAGCAGAAAAAGAGATGATTTTAGCAGATCGAAGGAGCTTCACTGTCTCATCTTTACTCATTTATATAAATCGCCATCAGTTGAACTCACTTTATAAAGAGGATGTTTGTGTGTTCAGACATCATCAGGAAAAACCTCACACTGAGAGGCAGCCTCACTCGAACAGGATATGCAACCCGGTATCACAGCAAAACGTGAAATAGACACGCCGGTCCACTACAGCACAACGTGAAGTAGACACGCTTCAGCCCGTCTCGGCGTGACAGTTACACATTTTCCTGTATAGTGGACGGAAATTAAACCTACAGCCTTCATAGAGGCATGTGATTTACAGGAAAATTAAACTTATCGAAAACACATGGTTGGGATTAGGGGGGAAAAAAGCATGGTGGAGTTAGGACACAAAAAACAACGCAACAAAAGCATTGTCACCTCCTGGATTCAAACCTAATCTTCCCGCATGGCAGTCTGTTACAGATGCCTCCAAGCCTTCAAGTAAAAGAAAAAAAATTAGGGAAAAGCAAGGACAATATGGGAAAAGCAAAGACAATGCAGGAAAAGCAAGGACAATATGGGAAAAGCAAAGACAATATTAGAAACGCAAAGTCAATACTAGAAAAGCAAAAGCAATATGGGAAAAGCAAAGACAATACGGGAAAAGCAAAGACAATACTAGAAAAGCAAAGTCAATACTAGAAAAGCAATATATGGGAAAGCAAAGACAATACTAGAAAAGCAATATATGGGAAAAGCAAAGACTATACTAGAAAAGCAAAGACTATACTAGAAAAGCAAAGACAATACTAGAAAAGCAAAGTCAATACTGGAAAAGCAAGGACAATACGGAAAAAGCAAAGACAATACGGGAAAAGAAAAAGCAATATGGAAAAAGAAAAAGCAATATGGCAAACGCAAAGACAATACGGGAAAAGCAAAGTCAATACTGGAAAAGCAAGGACAATACGGGAAAAGCAAAGACAATATGGGAAAAGCAAGGACAATACGGAAAAAGCAAAGACAATACGGGAAAAGAAAAAGCAATATGGAAAAAGAAAAAGCAATATGGCAAACGCAAAGACAATACGGGAAAAGCAAAGTCAATACTGGAAAAGCAAGGACAATACGGGAAAAGCAAAGACAATATGGGAAAAGCAAAGACAATACTAGAAAAGCAAAGATAATACAGGAAAAGCAAAGTCAATACGGAAAAAGCAAAGACAATACTAGAAAAGCAAAAGCAACATGGAAAAAGCAAAGACAATACGTGAAAAGCAAAGACAATACCAGAAGAGCAAAGTCAATACGGGAAAAGCAAAGACAATACTAGAAAAGCAAAAGCAATATGGAAAAAGAAAGACAATACGTGAAAAGCAAAAGGCGATACTCTTTTCAACTTTAATATGTCGACATTTTTATATTTATTTATTCCCCTTATATTTCCACATTCATTTCCTTCTTCTTTTACTGATTGATTATTTATTCTGGCACTCCTATCTCTCCACACCTTAAAGGTTAGAAATGGGCTGATCTTCACAAGGGTGATACTTAAAGATGATTAAAGAGTTTTTGTCATTCTTCTGATCAACCTGTCGCCAACAAGTCTAAATTTGATCTATCACTTCTTGTTAATGATTAAATGTGTCAGCCTGATTCACATATCCTCCTATAACAGAGTCACGACTCTATTTATCTTTCACTCTTCTGGTGAAACCTTGAACAGTTTGAGGTTCAGTGTCCTCTGTGTGTGGACAAAGTCTGATTGCTGCTGATCTCTGTTGAAATTAGTTTCCAGCTTTTATTTCAGCTTGTCAACAGAACATGTGGATCGATTCTGTCATAGTTGACCTGATGTGACTTGTTGACGTCAGACATGAGCCTGAAGTCTTCATGGTTTCAGAGCTGATCTTAAATTTAATTGTAGCTGTTTTTTTACTGAAATAATTTTCCAAAGCGGCTGAGATAATAATAAAGAATCTTTCCTGTTTTCCTGCTTCAGGCTGGAGGTCTGTGACAGACAGACATTTACAGGTATGGCCATGTGAGTGTCTGTTACAGACTGACTAAACGATACAGTTACACCATTGGTCAGCCATATGTCGGGACTTCTTGTATTTGGTTCAAATTAAAAGCCCTTATCTCAAATTAAAAGCCCTCTATCATTTCATACAGGGACCAGCCGCCAACTTGATATAGTCTTGGTTTTACAGGCAAATACACCAAACTTTCTTTCTTTCATATACAGTTTAAATTCAGTCTGGCATGTATTTAACAAGACTAAACATGTGTACAAATGATGTTCTGCCCACCGAACATTTTAAACTATAAAGTGGAATTTTGTGTGCTGCAGCGTTCCCTCCAGGTCATCCAACAGCTGTAGTCTGAGGTCAGGGAATAGTGAGGGAACAGTGTGACTGCTTCTCCTGCTCATTACTACCTTTTTTCTTTTTTGTAAATCACATTTTAGATATTATAAGACCTCAGTTAATGTATTTCTGTTTTGATACAAATTAGGTATAAAAGGCAGAATAAAAAAAATTATAAAAAGGAAGTGGTAATTGTTGAACTTGCTGAGTAAAGTTCCCTGAGATGACTTCTGTTAATCTAATGTAATTTGGGTCTTTATCAATACAATTGAGTTGAACTGAAAAAAAGTTCAGCAAAGTGTTTCCCAAAATATTTTTCAATCCTGTCACATCATGTAAAAAAAGTGATTCTCATTCATTTTAACGGAGCTCTTTACATCAGGTTTGTTCAACATGAAATATTAAGTTCAAATGCAACTAAAGTTCCTCTGATTAGATTTGCTTCAGTAGAAATGTGTTTATCGGGCCAAAAAAAACGTTGGTGGTAAAAACTATGATGAAACTGTGTCAGCAGATATTTCTAAATAAACAGCTCTGGTTAAAGTTCCCGTTTGTCCTGTCACCGTGCCCCCTCCCCCTCCGGCCGCCGGTCCGTGTCTATATAAGTCCGCCGGGCTGCGGCGGTCCGCTCAGTCCTTCTCCGCCCCGTGACGATGTTCCCCGTCCTGGTGCTGCTCGCCTCTGCGGTGCTGCTCGGCGGTGCTGCTCCGGCCTTGGAGCCGGTAACATGCAGCGACACTGACGGCGCTGCGGCGGCCCGTGTGGCGGTGCATCACATCAACGAGAACCACAAGCACGGCTACAAGTTCCGACTCGGCGAAACCCGGGGAAGAACAGTGGAACAGGTGAGAGATGTGCGGACAAAAAATAAATCATGAATTCGTACGCACAAGATATCATTTATATAGAGAGACATCACAGTGCAGCAGTCTTTCTCCTCTCAGCATGAAGTCACTGCGTCTGCTTCACCTGACAGCTGTTTTAGTTAACAGAGTTGTTGGCCTCGCCACCACAGCCAGGATGACTTATCAATGACAGATATGGATATGATCAGTATAAACCGTCATGTGCAGCTGGATTGGAAAAACAACGATCGGTTAGATTTCCTCTGAACACACACACACACACACACACACACACACACACACACACACACACACACACACACACACACACACACACACACACACACACACACACACACACACACACACACACACACACACTGTCATCTCTGACGATCTGAAGACAGATAATAGTGGAAAAATACCAGGACGTCTTTGTCAATAATAGTTCACTCACTCAATGTCTTTTTACATAGTATATGTGTGTATTAGTATTTAGGTGACGCTAAATATGTAATGGATTAGTCAGACTGGCTGTGGTGGCTTCACAGCCCTGTTCCCTTCGGACTTAGAACTTTTATTATTTCCATTTTGAGATTCTTTATAGATTTTCTTTCACTACAGCACAGATGAAACATTTTCTTTAATGTACTTGAGTACATTTAGTCGCTCTCTCTGGTTTACAGCAGTTTGTTTCAGATCAGTGACACAATTACTGTTAAATAGCAATCAAAGTTTTTTATAATTTTTTTATTACCTTAAAATTACTGCCACTCCTTATTTCCTTCCTTCCTTTTCATCTTGCCTTTATCTTTCTCTCTTAAACTCATCTTAAAGCTAAAAATCACCATAAAGACACGAGTGAAATGTTACTCAACATTTTGACCTGTTCTTTTTTCCACGTACGGACTCTGTGCACATCATATTTCCAGGGAACTCTGCAGGAGAGCAGAAGGAGTGTCTAGTCAGCATTTCATGGCACGGTGCAACTTATTTACTTTACGTGTGACAGCGAACTCTTGAGTCTTGTGTAAGTGTACAGTTTGAGTCTGTCTCTGTTGAGCAACAGCCGGTCTCAGACTTCAGACCTCGTGATTGGGATTCCCACTCTTCCTGTCTTTTGTGTCCAGGTGGATGATGGCTGTAACGTTGACTTGCAGCTGGACCTTCTGGAGACAAAGTGCAGCGTTTTGGACCCAAAACACTTTGAGGACTGTGAAACCCGAAGCCAGACCGACCAGGTAAATGCTAAACGATTCCAGCTCCTCTTTAGCAATCCTACACCGCCTGAAAGAGGGCGTACTGCTGTAACACGTCACATGGTGCTTTTAAAGGCTCCGTAATGATGATGTGAGGGATCCAGTGACATGTAATCTCTGTCTCTGCAGGCTGTGTTGGCCAACTGCACTCTGATGATGACTGTAAAAGCTGGCGACGCCAAAGTCACCAAATATGAGTGTGACGTGCGAAAAGGTGGGCCTCTCTCTCTCTCTCTCTCTCTCTCTCTCTCTCTAACCCTGTTCATCCTGGGCGTCCTTTTACACCCAGTGTTCAGCTCCGGTAAACAGTTCTGGTACATACAGTAGTACTGTAAGGTGAATTTCAGTTAGATAAGATATTACATTTGGTAAATGAAGCTACCTGCATGTTTTAAATTCCTTGGTAGCTGTGAGCAGCCAATGACAAACCAACCAGGTATCACACCAAAGATTCCCTGCCGGTGTCATGTTCTGCCTCACCTGCGTGAAAACTGTTGCTTTAGTGTCAGGAAAAGTTCGTAGTTTGGGTTAAAACCAGCAGTGATGTCATCGTTGGTTTGTGAACGTTATGAAGCCTCCAGACTTTACAGACTGAACTGGCCTTACAAGCTCTTAAAAAGATGTAACTTCAGAATATTTAATCACTGTTGTAACAGAGTACAATACTGAAAGAACAAACCTCAACATAAACGCACAAACAAATCATGACGTGAAACTCGTGTAGATCAGCTGAACAAGGAATATGCATTAATATGGCAGGAATTCACACATTTAACAGCTCACGTAAATCAGGTTATTTCACCTGCAAAACCTGTCTGTGTGTGTGTGTGTCTGTGTGTGTGTGTGCGTGTGTGTGTCTGTGTGTGTGTCTGTGTGTGTGTCTGTGTGTGTGTGTGTGTGTGTGTGCGTGTGTGTGCGTGTGTCTGTGTGTGTGTGTGTGTGTGCGTGTGTGTGTGTAGAAATGACAAACGAGCAGATGGTGAGGGTTTGCCCTGACTGTTCCTCGTTCATCCCACTCAACAGCCCTGAAGGACTGAAGTCTATTCATCAAGCTGTGCAGCAGTTCAACCAGAAGGACAACGAGCGTTACTACGTCCTGCAGGAAGTGGGACGGATTAAATCTGGGGTACAAAGAATATACTGATGGGAATTCATTTCAAATGGTATGCAGCAGCACATTTCCACCCCGTCCTCTTTGACCTTGCTCTCCTCCCAGTACCTGATGATGGCGGGGACCAGCTACTACACCGAGTTCGTCCTCGTGGAGACTCATTGCCCGATGGGATCCAGAATCATGCCTTCGGCGTGTACACCTCTGTGCCCTGACAGAGCTGTGAGTACTGAGCAACACACACCTTCTTCAGACAGATGTGCACAGCATTTCAAACAGCTTATAAAGTCAAATGAAAGAGTTTCACATGAAACATTAAACAGACACGAGGAGACGTGAGCTCCAAGCCTGCAGCGACCGATCGACCTGTGCACAAAAACAATAAGCTTGTAGGGTGAATGTGTCATTATTCAGTGTTTTTATTCCCTGCTCTGTCTGACGCACGGATCTGTCCTCTGGACCAGGGCTGACTGATCGAGGAAGCTTCAAACAATACGCAGTGTTTCCTGCACATAGCTTTACTTCGGCGTGCTGCCCAGGTGTATTTGGTGATCCAGTTCAGCATTTTTTTTAATCTATTTATTTTTTAACCTGTCTGAGAGAACGACACTATAAAATAACAGGTCGCTCCCTCCACCTGTCTACTCCGCACTGCATCAGTGCAGCAGAGGTGGAGCTCCGCCCACAGTGAGACACACAGAGACCAGAGGACAGAAACACAGCTGAGGTGGAGCTCCGCCCACAGTGAGACAGAGACCAGAGGACAGAAACACAGCTGAGGTGGAGCTCCGCCCACAGTGAGACACAGAGACCAGAGGACAGAAACACAGCTGAGGTGGAGCGCCGCCCACAGTGAGACACACAGAGACCAGAGGACAGAAACACAGCTGAGGTGGAGCTCCGCCCACAGTGAGACACAGAGACCAGAGGACAGAAACACAGCTGAGGTGGAGCTCCGCCCACAGTGAGACACAGAGACCAGAGGACAGAAACACAGCTGAGGTGGAGCTCCGCCCACAGTGAGACACAGAGACCAGAGGACAGAAACACAGCTGAGGTGGAGCGCCGCCCAGTGAGACACACAGAGACCAGAGGACAGAAACACAGCTGAGGTGGAGCTCCGCCCACAGTGAGACACAGAGACCAGAGGACAGAAACACAGCTGAGGTGGAGCGCCGCCCACAGTGAGACACAGAGACCAGAGGACAGAAACACAGCTGAGGTGGAGCTCTTGCTCAACACCTCACATCTGAGAGTCAGAGATCCAGGAGGAGAGTTTCATGTTGAATAATGTGGTCGTCCTCGCTCTCATTGTGTCCCTCTTCTCTCTCCAAAGCGTCATTCTTTCTGCCACTCGTCTTACACCGATAAACATGGAGTCATGTCCCTCGAGTGTGAATTTGCCCCCCCGGCGGTGAGTCTCCGTTCATCCAACACGGCAGCTCCGCTCTTTTGCTGAGCTCAAACAGCGAATTATCAGTTTAACTTTTTTCAGGAAGTTGATATTTCTACTTCATGTTGACCTAAAGTCTGGACATCTGCAGATGAATTATGCAGGAATACTCTTCATCTGACTGTGTGTCCTCAACAGAACACGGAGGCCCTCAGCCCTGGTCAGCAGGAGCCTGTGTGTGACGACAGGCCTTCCAAAGCTGCCCCCGGAGGACCGCCCACCACTGACGGCCTCCCACCGGTCCCTATGTGCCTGGGCTTGCCCAATACTGACCCAGCTCTCCACCCCATTTGTCCCTGGCCTGCTCCTTTACTCCTCCCCTTACCAAGACCCCACCAGGCCTGAGATCTCTCCACGATGCCAAGTGGTGGAGCCTCGATTGTAACTGTTCACAAAACTTAGTCATGCAAGAGATTCTGATGTCTGCACAATATAAAACCCTAAAATAAACTGGCAAAGTGTTGATCTTTTCCTTTATTTGAGCTTCCATGTGCAGGAACCTGATACGGCTTCCTGAATATTCACAAAGCATCATATTGGATGCAGTCTGAAATGTAGCACGGATGTAATTACAGACTTTTCAAATGGAGAGGAATCAATCAATGAACCACTACATCTAAAAAAGCTTCTTTCAAGTGATCACATTATATAAATGAAAACAAATCTTGAAATAACTACTGACTTTGACCCACAAGCCCCAAAGTAAAAAAAAGAAGTAAAAAGCCTGAAATTACTGTGAACCCCAAAAACAATAAAAAAAAGTTGTTTATTAAAGTTTAAGTAAAATACAGCATGACACACAATATACACACTTAAGGGTTCAAAACAATGTACAAACATAATGTCTTCTCCATGATCAGTGGACTCCACCAATCACAGATGTGCTTGAACTGCACATTAAAGGCAAACAAATGAGTTCCCACCCATCAGAGACAGTTGTGTACAGAGACTGATGAGCTGAGGATGATGCAGGCGGTGAGGTGAGGAAGAAAACCACGCTGCAGCAGCTCATCTGTCATGCAGAGAAGTAAGCGGAAGCTACGGGAGTCTTTGAACGCTGAGGGAGCTCTGGAAGACACGGACATGAAAGAAAATGTATTGAAACTGCTTTTACCCTGAAACTCGCTCTCATCCAACGTGTCAATCAAAACCACATGTCCTCCGACCCGGACGAGCCGACGGGTCCGTGGTTACCCTTAGCGGTGTAGCCTATCTTGGCGCTCGTGGTGACGTTCAGGCACAGAAACTGTAGTTTGGGTTAAAGTGATCATTTGAATGGCCTTCCTTAAAGTGACTCAGCCAACCCCTTGTCGTCATGGCAACCGTAATGTCACCATTCATTAGATATCGATCAAAAATACTTCAGTTTATCTCAATATGAAGATTAAATCAGCGAGACACTCATGTCACTGGATGTGCTGCCTGGACATCATCATGATGCTCAATATCTGATTGACATTTGTTTAAAGCTTTTCTGGTAAGAGGACGAGCTCCACAGCAAATTGTGAAAGCTTTGTGGACGTGTCTGAACCTTACAAATAAAAGTTGAAATGAGAGACTGTTTGGACTGAAGGCCTCAGTCTGACCATATAAAGCCATCTGAATCCTCCAGTTCAGATTCTGTCCGTCACCATCTTGTTAGTTCGGAGTGGTTTGGAGCAGGAAGTGACCATATTTGGACGAGCTGGGGGAGGAGCCAGAGGTGGATCTGACCGATCTGATTGGAAACCTGACGATACTACGTCCCGCCCACCGATAGCTGTAACCTGACTGCACCACAGGCCTGTCAATCAAACAGACACGCCCCCAAAACCAGGTCTTCTTGAATCTTCTTTTCTAATGAATGAGGGATTATTTTCAGATGGACCTCCAGAAAACTAAGAAGAAGGAGTGACTTTAGCTAACAACACCGAGATAACTGATGGACACATTTTATTCACTTTGGATTTGATGAGAGAAGTTGAATGGGAGTCTATGGAGCCGGAGGCTTTTTGGAGCCGACCTCTAGTGGCACTCGCTGGTATTGCAGCTTAAGGTACTTCTGCATCGGAACCATTTGGCTGCCTTATTTTTCAGTATATAGTAATGTCTCCTTTCATCCAGACACTCTGCTCTTCGATCCTGTCTGAGGTCTTTGAGCAGCACACACTCTGCATGGAAACAGCTTTTGAATCCTCTTTATGTACTCGGCTGCTCCAGAATCATTACGGTCAGAAGCCTCGCAGCAGTAACGCTGTGAGACGTCACATTTCATCAGTGAAATTCAAGCCAGTAGTTCCTGTTGATGCAGAACACACAGCTGTCTTACCTCGGTGAAGCAGACTGGACGGCAGCCCGTAGATGGGGATGCTATCATCTCTCCTCTCAAAGTACTTTGAATCCAGACCTGCAGAGTCTCCGCTGAGGACGAGGAGAAAACACACCAGCATGAAGAAATCGAACACGCACGTTTCACCCCTCTGGCTTCACAAGAGAGTTTGAAAGCTCAACCAAACTCTCACAGAGAGAAGATCATGTTGACTGTTCTGCACATCGCTATATGCTGAGAACAGATAGGACGGTTTGGATTTAGTCTTCAGACTCCTTCACTTGTTGCTCTTTACCGTATTATGGATTTCACTTTAAATTGAGGTCATTAACATTTCACTCCTCAGACTTCACTAAAAGACTAAAAGCATGTAAACATGTTCTTTTTAGAAATGTGGTGACAAATCTGACGGTCTGCTGTCAGATGCATCTCGTTTGATTTAATAACCCCTATAATGTGTGGTTTACACACACACACACACACACACACACACACACACACACACACACACACACACACACACACACACACACACACACACACACACACACACACACACACACACACACACACACACACACACACACCACACCACACCACACCACACCACACCACACCACACCACACCACACCACACCACACCTGTGTGTGTTTACCACATCCCACAAATACAACTGCATGTCAGGACAAAAAACAGCACATGTAATTGTGGCCTACATCAGACAAGGCTGTAAAACCATTTCTTTTTTAAAAGTATTTTTTGACATCTTGCTTTTGCTCAGAGTAGATATACTGTAGATTGGAAATGTGGGAAATGACATGCAGCAAAGGTCCACCAGTCTGGGACTGAACGGGACACTGAGGGAATCACCGGGCCATCAGCTGGTCCTCTGAATCAGACTCGTATTCACAAACATTCTCAGAATCCTCTGAGAGCTCCTGACTTACCCTCAAACTGTTATCAAGGAGTCTCGTTTTAGGAAACTTCTCAGAGAAACTGACCAAGGAAACAACAGAAACCCTGATCTCAATGAGGAAGTGAGGTCGACCTCGTTGCTCGATGACACGTCCTTTTAAAAGATGTGATTGGTTGATCCAAATATTAATGCCCTCTTGGTGATAAAGGGACAGAATGGAAAGTGACATCTAGAGGAAATGAAATGAATTGTGTCGATAGAGGCTGTGAAAGTGTTTGTGTTTGTTTGATCACTGCTGATGAAGGTCAAACAGACTCCAGTTATCAAACATCTTCCATCACCTTCATGTCTGTGTTCTTGTGTTGAGTAGAAGTGAGCGTCTCTGATGAGATCCTCCACAAACGTCATCCTGCACAAAGAATCTGGAATATTTGATCAATGTGCCATCAGCAGTTGAAGAATATTTCTCTGACCTCGCAGTACTTCCACAATTTTCTCCACTTTTTAAGAAACTCTTCATCCTCTTAAAACTCCTTCTTGTTGCTCCTGAGTTTTTCACTTTAGGAGCTCTCTTAAGGGTTAAAATGTCTTTTATCTTTACAAAGATCTACTCTGAACTTTAAGGAGAAATTTTAGAAAACGTCACAACTCTAAGTCTTTTCTTAGAGTTTCATCACTCTTAGGAACTGAGAGGCTGAAGCTGCTGCACAAAGGAGCTTCAACAAAGCCCTGACTGAAGGAGATTTCCCAGACACGGTGGATCATGGAGTCCTGACTCTCCGGTCAGCAGCCTGAACTGTCCGGTGCAGAAAGTGAAGCGGTGTGAAGAGTGTCCGAGTCCACTGTAAACTCACATGTGTCTGCTGGCGGGCTGCCCTGCTCGCTGGCCAGCTGGATTGACATCAGCCGGTCTGCTGGTCTGAGGATAAAACTGGGCCTGAAACACGCAGACGTGTAAAATGAAGTTGTGAACAGGTCAAGGACACGGAGCAGGGAACGGCGGTGAGCGGGTCTCTCCTACCCTCAGTCCTGTCGTCGATGGTAAAACTGAAGGATTCTCCGCAGATTCAGGAGTCTGGACCTTTCTGTTCAGCTGCTTCTCATTCAGCTGCTTGTTGAGCCAGTTTATAACTGCAGTCAAAGAAAGACACGATACAAGATGAGAGCAGTGTCCAACCTGCAGCTCACTGACGGGAACACGTCTGTCCGTGGTCCAGCTCTCTAGAAACCGCCTTGTCCTTCCATGAAGGGACAGATGGCACGTCACCACGTTCTCCCACTGTTCACACAGGAAGTCAAACTGTTGCAGGAAGTGGGCGCTGCCATCTTTGAACCCTAACCCTGTTCATCTCACTCAAAGCTCTTCTATTTAAACAGATTGTGATCAGAATAAAAATGCAGGCAGTTTGTATGAAATGATGAAGAGCAGCTTGCTCACCATTCTCGTTTGTTTTCAACACCTCTCTGCTCTCGTTGAGCTTCTGCACCGTCGCCTCCAGCTGCTCCTTCAGTCTGCAAACCTGGAAGATGAAAGAATACCGGCGTCAACTTTAACACACGTCAAATCATTCGTTTGCATTATTTATCCTCCTGATCTCTGTATCCAACGGACACGAGCAGCGCAGCTTCCCGTCAACGTGTTTGGTGGCTCATTAAACAAGCTGACCTGCAGCACACGATGTCACAACCAGAATCTGATTCACAGCCACAGAAGCTTTCACACACAATCACCTCGTCCTGGTGTTGTGGTGCGTTACTTCCACAAATAAGACAGAAAGCTAATGAATGCACAAGAGAAAAATACAACGATCACCAAGTGTGGGTGGAACAGAAATACCTTGTGTTCCTGTTGGAAAGGATGATGAGAAGAAAATAAACTTGATTGTGATAAACGTCTCGTTGGAATCAGTGACGGCTTTTTGATTGGCTGTATGGAAACTCTCCATCTTTGGACAGCAGTCATTTGAATTAAAGCAGAGAGGAGGCGCCATCACGAAACCAAAACACGTCAACTCATTTCTCCCTCTGGGAGTCATCTGACTTTCTTTTAAATTTTCAATTCAACAGGATATTTTAAATTTGGCTGCAGAGTTCCTTCATAGTCTTCAGGTTTCATTGAGCTGCACAGATTCAAGTAAAGTCGCCCTAAAACAGAAGCGAACCTCTTCCATGTTTCACAGCGGGTCTGGTGTTCTTTTCTTGGAGAACTTCATCTTTGTTAAAGGTTGCAACAAATTCATTCATGACTGTATAAGAAGTATAACGTCTTCTCTGTAAACTGTTTCCCCATGTTACAACCACCTGCAGACCTACCTGCTCCTCCTTGGTACCGAGCTGCTGCTGAGTGCTCTCAAGGTCCTTCTCAACACTCTGAAGTTTTTCTGATGTGTCTTGGAGAATCTTCTCCTGTGACACAGTCACTGTGTTTTTGACCTTTATTTTTCCAACGAGGCCTCGAACCTCCCCCTGCAGCTTCTTGATGATGCCGTTAGCCTAAATAAAGAAGAGGGTAAGAAAGTGGACAACATTCAAATACAAGGTGCAGGTTAACAGTTGAATAGTACCACAGCCTCCAAAATGATCATAGAGTTCTTCACATATAGTGGAACTGCGATATGAAGATACCATCTATTATGGGGCTGTTGTATTAGACTACATTAGTTTTAGTTATGTGTATAAGCACCAACCAGCAGTGACGTCACCTGTTGGTTTGTGAAAGTTATGAAACACAACAACTCAGGCTTTTCGGACTCGACCTCTAGTGGCACTCGATGGTATTGCAGCTTAAGACACTTCTGCATCGGCCTCAGTCAATACACCTACTGAGCTGGTGATGCAGTGCAGTCGATGGGCGAGCTGCCTTCAGCTCTACAAACCTTTATCAGCTCCTCAGACAGGGATTTCACCGTTGCTTCAAGTTTCTTAACCTGAACTTCTTTGCTTTCTGCATTTTCTTCCACTGATTCCTGGGGAAAAAAGCAGAACGGTGAAAACAGAATTGAAGAACAGACAAAAGCAAACACCTGATGGTATTCGACAGGTTCCATCTCAAAACAAAAACCATCCTTTCCAAAGATGGATGTCATATTGTGTCGATTATGAGATCAGGATCTGCTCCAGGTGATTAAATAATGTAAAAGGCAGCTCGTACCTTCTGCTGCTGAGTAGCCTCCAACACCTCTTTCGTACGACGCATCAGCTGATCTTTATCTTTGACTTCCTGCTCCAGAACAGCGACTCTCATCTGCAGCTGGCTCAGGGAGCGCTCCTTCTCATGCACCTCCGTGTCCAGAGAGCTGTTCTCTCGCCTCAGAGACAGGACCTGCTGCTTCAGACGCTGGCACTCCTGCACACACACACACACACACACACACACACACACACACACACACACACACACACACACACACACACACACACACACACACACACACACACACACACACACACACACACACACACACACACACACACACACACACACACACCGAACACTCTCTTTTCATATGCAGTAAAGATGTTTTTGCATTAAACTCCACAAGTGTTTTTCTCCTTTGGTTTCATTTTGTCTGAATTTGAGACAAACATTTCCACCCACCAGATAAAAGTTACAACATATGTGAAGAAGTTCCAGTTTACCAGGCCGTGCCCGATGCAGCAGACTCTCTGCTCTGGTGGTTTAAATGTGTGTGGGAACTGACATTCAGTGCCACCATTTTAAAGGTTTTATAGTAAACTGTCATTTCTAATAACAGCGCATCAAATAAAGTGAACACATGAATGGATCAGTAGAGGAGCATTAGCTGACTCGTCACCTACTCAGCTGTTTTCTTCCATCGTGTCGTAGTGGAGCAGCAGGCGGCTGTGAAAAGCTGTTAACCTCATGTAAATCTACTGGATCAGCACCACAGACAGAAGACTCCAGACTAGTGGAGGATTTAGCAGCTAAAGAGACGAATATTTTCCTTTATGAGCTGAAAAGACATTCAGTATTCATGTTCTCTTCACCAGGAAGCAGCTGTAAGTCAATGGGGCTCCTTAACTGTTAACTGGGTTCATTAGCAACTGTTTGCTAACAAATATTCAGCATCAACATAAAATGGGATGATTCTGTCTGTCAGCCTCGAGTTCATAATTTGTACCCGCTGCCACCAAGAAACAAAAAGTGTAAGAATATGAAGTAGAAAGTGATTTGTCGTTCTTCACAGACCTCCTCTGCACCCACGAGCTTGATCTTCAGGTCTCGGTTGGCCGCCTCGTTCTTGTACTTCTTCTCCGTCAGCTCCCTGCAGGAGGCCTCCAGCTCCGTCAGTCGGCCGTGCAGCTGCTGGCTGCCCTTCTGGTGAGTCTTCTCCAGCTCCTGACGGAGCTGCTCGCTCTGCTGCTGGAACCTGCTCTGGACCTGAAGGACATCACAGACACGTTCCAATCAATCACCCACCGTTTTGTTATCGACCACTAATGTTCCAAACTAATAACCGCTTCCCCACTGAATCACTAAAGTTAGTCATGAATCATAAAGAATTAGTTCAAAGTCGTCTTTAGAGTTGTGATAACAGAACAAACTGTAGTCAGTTCAGCTCCACTGGCCAATATTACAGACACATTTACTGCCCACTTACATTTTCTAAGGGAGACATGATGTCATGAAAAACAACAGCATCATTCAGGGACCCTCCCGGGGACTGTTAAATGCTCTACACTGAAAATAAAACTCTAAAGTACAACTGCACTGCAAAAGTGAGCACACCTTTCATGAGTGAGATTCTGTTATTCTATTATTTCATGTTTCCTTTATTATGGATGACAGTCAGCATCCTCAGCGTGGATGATACCAGTCAGTGGAGAAATGTCCTGCCGTTTGCTGCACTTTAAATCTACGTTTATATCTGACCATGGGTTCATTTCCATCCAAACGAGCTGACTAATTAATTGCTGATTAAGCCGATTACTGTCAGATGAATCTGTGTATTTCAGTTTACATAATTTTTGGTGTCAATCAATCAGACTTTATTCATGTAGCACTTTTGGAACATTTTGGGTGCAGTTCAAAGTGCTTGACAGATGATTGACAGGCCAATAATGAGATACACAGTTGCAGAACAATAAAATAAAATAAATCTAAGAACAATGAAAGATAATTTAAAAGACAATTTTGAATAAAATAGCAATAGTGAAATAGAGCGAAATAAGAACTAGAAACAAAAAAAACAATAAAAATGAGGACAATGAAATGCCTTAAAAAGATAAAAGCTGTAAATGTGAAAAGTAAATAACACAATCAAGTTAGAGCTCAATAGGAGCTAAGATAAATGATCAGATAGATAAGAGCAATAAAACTATGCAAAAGTAACGAAGGACAATGGAAGCTATGAAAGTGTTTATAGAAGAAAGAAAGAAAGAAAGAAAAAAAAGAAAGAAAGAAAGAAAGAAAGAAAGAAAGAAAGAAAGAAAGAAAGAAAGAAAGAAAGAAAGAAAGAAAGAAAGAAAGAAAAGGAAAATACATTTTAAAAGGAAATTTACTAAAAATGAAAATATGTCTTTAAACCATTTTAAATAAAATGAAGCCTGAAGAAGGAGGTTTTCCATTTCCGTTTAAAAATGTCAACACTGCCGGCAGCTGTCAGCATGAGAGCACGTCTGGTGAGACATTCATGTGCTCATGTGTTTTACATCAGCTGTTACACCACTTTAATTTTCTACATAGTTCAAATTAATAATGACAATAGAAATGATGAGTCTGACCTCGACAGCCTTCTCTCTCTCTAACTGGAGCTCCTGAGAATGGCGGCTGGACAGAGAGCTGCTCTGATTGGTCCACTCTGAACGCAGCTTGTCCAACTCTTTAGTCTTCTCAGACAGAGTCTATAATACAAAAACACACATTAGACAGGTTTATATCAGTATGTGTGGCACAAACCTAAAACATGTCACCATCATCGTCTCTGTTCTGTAATGATTTGTTTTAGGTGATGATCTGCTTAAACAACTCTGTCAGCACCTTTCTGCTAAGTGATTGGATGTAGTACACAAGCTTCACTGTACAATACATCAGTGTGTGTTTTAATCTTCTCGAAAATGTTTAACTTATTTTGGTTGTGACATCTTAAAGAGATGCAGAATACATTTCACTGCACATGTTTAGAATAAATCTGAAATCAACCAATGGATGGAAAATAAAAGTCTCAGCTTCGCATTGAGTCTGTTTCCATGAATCTGTTGAAGAACAGCGTGCCCTCGAACACATCACTGGTTCGGTTTAGGAATGACTGAGCTCGTTGAGGTCAGAATATCAGAGCCAATCAGAGGCCTCGTAAGGTTGAGAGTTAAAGGAAATAATTTGGACAAACCACAGTTGTGTGTGAAAACCACCCCGAAACACCTTCTGTGTGCTTTGTAATATAAATTGAATGGACCTGACTGCATAGATTTATATTTATCTTAACACATTCGAGCCAAATAAACAACATGAAGCTGGATCAAGGTGTTCCAGATGTTGTACTTGTGTACTGACACTCATCAGTGTGTTCTCACTGTCAACACAGAAACATCAGAACACTACAAGTACCAGGATGAAGCACTCAGAACGCTCCAAAACAGAAGTGTGAAACTCTGGACACTTTCCACCCTAAACGGTTGCCTCTGTAGAGGAAGGGGGCGGGGCCACAGATGTAAAGGAATTTCAAAATAAGGCGTGAGGAAGTTGCAGCGTTTCCTGAACACAACGTGTTTCTTTTCCACTGCTGCTGCTGGACAGAAGAATCGGTGTTTAATGAGTGTTAAAAAGAGGACACAAAAACACGCTGATTTCTGGGTAAAATAATTAAAGCTGCAGATATCTTGGAGGGTGATGTGTTCACTTGATGAGGTCATTTCCTGTCAGTGCAGAACAGCAGTGTGATTTGAAACAACACTACTGTGTCTAAACTCCTGTACTACACAGTGAGTATCTGTTGGTGTACTGAAGGAAGGATGTCATCTGTGGTTCGTCTAACTGGTGCTGCTCTACCTTGGCTGTCCAAGATGGCAGCCAATTATATTAAGGGATACAGTGGTGACAGACTCCGCCCACTGTTGTTGTTCTAACCACCCGTGTATCTGCCTCTGGTTGGCTCTGAAGTTCATGACCCAAAGAGCACCATCTGTGACACGTGGTGGGACGACATGATTGGACTGAATGAAGGTTCTGGTCGTCGCACCTGTGAGAATAAAACAGGACTCGAAACACAGACTGTGTAGACGAAGCTCACCTGTTGAGCGTAGCTCAGCTGCCTGGACAGATCCTCCTCGGTCTTCTTCAGCTTCACGTCAAGGGCCTGCTTCTCCGCCTGAAACAGTGACACGACACGTCTTCAGGGACACAACAGGACAAACAGACAGGATCTGTGAAGGGATGTAGAAAACACAGTGACTTCCACTGACACCATTACTCTCATCAGATAAAACACTGGAGAACTAAACCACTGTTGCAGCTGTACGCATGTGAGGAGTCAAACAGTTCAACAAAGTAAAAGCTCGGAGATGTTTGGATTATTCAACACACAGCAGATAACATGGTTCTTTTGTAAGAGAACTTTTAGTTGAATGTTAATTTCAAAGCTCTGTTGGACAGGTGGTAGATAGTGTGACGCTGCTGAGCGAGCCGACCTTCAGAGAGGACAGACACACTGCCAGATAGTCTTTGACCTCCTTGTCCGAGCCCTGAGTGAGCCGTAAACACAAGTGGTTCAGGTGCTTGAATGCGTTCGTCTCCACAACGCTGAAGCTGGCGGGGCCTTCGAGCGCTGCAGACTGACACGACAGGTGCAGCAGAAACCTGTGGAAGAGAAGAAAAAGCATGATGTAGTGTGGTGATGATTCACTACCGGATGTTAGAATGAACTTAGTCTCCAATATTTGATCAAATAGATGATAAAACCCAAAACAGGAAAGTTGTGTGTCCGCTCCCCCCTCCACACACACACACCCCAATATGCAACCAATCACAAGAGCTGTCTCCAGATCAGCTGATCTCATTACTTGCAATATTTAAATGTCACAACACAGTACTGTGCAAAGATTTTATGCACTTCAGATGTTTCATATCTTATTTTACATAAGTAAAATACGTCCTGTATTTCTGTGTCAGTGGGAAATATAATTTTTAATCTGTAGACATTCCTTTTTGGACATTGTGAAATGTAAGTGTAATATTTGTATGCAGACAGTTCTACATTAGCAGTAGAAAACATGACGCTGACCTTCTGACAGCAGGAACAACAGCTCCTTTGTTTACTGAACAACATGCAAAAGTTAAGAGGAGCAGGTGAACCTGCTGCTCAGAAACCGAGTCCTCCAACAGGACTGCTTCCAGCTGCAGACCCCAAACACACTGGTGGAGGAATTGTTAACAAACTGAAGCAACACAACATGAAAAATAGTCGATACACAAAACAAATAGATGTTTTCCAAGAATATTTTTGTACTCTGAAAGTGCAGCTGTAGGATGATAAAGTTATTTCTGGTGCAAACAGTTTGAATGAAGTCTCTCACTTTGTGAGCATTAACGGCTGATTCTCTCAGAGACGCTAGTTGATCATCATACTGTATATTTCCATTTCTAACAATCAAATTCCTTGAAACTTGCAGCTACTGTTAACGCAACAAGCGGTGTCCCATTTCCTTATTTTAAAATGTTGTTTTTTTTTTAAGCCCCGCCCCGCTCCTAAACGAGGGGCGGGGCCCGAAAATTCATCAAGCCATGAATTGGCCTTAAAAGAACACATGCCTGATAAAAACTTGTAGGCACATTGTCCAGGGCAAGTTAAACCCTCGACACCAGACAGGTGCTAATGAACAGCAACATATCCTAAAGGCTCATCCATAACAGGTCCGACATCTTCCACCATCACAGGAGAGAAGCAAAACCAACAGGCCAGGAAACTCTCCCACAAACAGAAACACAGGACCTGAGGGGCAGAACAACGGCAACAGGAAGTTTTAGATAACGATGTTTTCACCCTGGTCCTGAGAAACGTGATCTCGTTCCACTGTATGTGTATTAAAATAATATTGATCGTAATGACCAATAAATCTACCATGAACCTTGTGAACACATGTCTTTGACAGAGGTGGGTTTGTTTGCATCAGAGTCAGTCTGCCACTACAAGAGGAGGCAGAAGATAAAGCCTGATGGGATTGAAGCTTTTCCTCTTTGAAGCACTTTCTATGAAGTTTTGGTTAATAAAAAACAAAACAATCTGTGGCATTATTTATGTCAAGTATTTATGAAACGCCTCCACTTTCACAAACACCTGAAATGTTTACACAGAACTGTACGTGTAACTTCATGTATGATGCGGACTGACACAGTATGGATCAGCGGGGAGCGGTGTGATGTCATGGGGAGCGGTGTGATGTCATGGGGAGCGGTGTGATGTCATAGGGTGGTACCTGGGACTGTCGGACTCTTGCTCAGAATAGCACATGTTCAGCAGGTCGATGAACTTCTGAGGAAACGATGTGAAGTCGATGAGCAGCCCCTGCTGGACTTTTAAACTGCCGACAAACCACAGAGACTTGATCACACACCTCATCAAACACTCAGCGCTGTAACGCATCACCAAAACCAACCTCTGGAAGTCTTCCTCCGATATGGACAGGCTGAAGAGGAAATATGGATCTACATCATCTGTGAGTCTTAATAGAAGATCCTGATAATAAAGAAAAACAAAACCACGCTCAGTCACCTGAGAAAAAGACTGTTTAAAAACAGGTATTGACCAAGAGGTTAAAGGTCAGAGGATCCAGAGGGAGCACTGAAAACGACTCACCCTTTTGTGTACTGGACTCGTTGTGAACTGAAGCGTGATGGTGACACGGACATTTGCTTTCCTGCAAAATAAAACCATGAAACCAGGATTTCACTTCAAACACAAGCACACACGGTTCATCTTCACATGTCCACACCAACAGTGTTCAACCAGTGTGCAGCATCAAAGTCACGATGTCTTCCGTGTTGTTTACATGTGGACGGACTTTCTGCAGGCAGTCTTCTAACCTCTGCTTCTGGGAGAGAAGGACAACGACCTGGGCAGCAGTGACCGATAACAATCAGTGATGATAACAATCAGTGACCGATAACAATCAGTGATGATAACAATCAGTGACCGATAACAACCAGTGATCGATAACAACCAGAGATCGATAACAACCAGTGATCGATAACAACCAGTGATCGATAACAACCAGTGATCGATAACAATCAGTGACCGATAACAATCAGTGATCGATAACAACCAGTGACCGATAACAACGAGTGACCGATAATAATCCGTGATCGATAACAATCAGTGATCGATAACAATCAGTGATCGATAACAACCAGTGATCGATAACAACCAGTGACCTGATCGATAACAACCAGTGACCTGATCGATAACAATCAGTGATCGATAACAACCAGTGATCGATAACAATCAGTGATCGATAACAACCAGTGACCTGATCGATAACAACCAGTGATCGATAACAACCAGTGATCGATAACAATCAGTGACCGATAACAACCAGTGACCGATAACAACGAGTGACCGATAACAATCCGTGATCGATAACAATTAGTGATCGATAACAATCAGTGACCGATAACAATCAGTGATCGATAACAACCAGTGATCGATAACAATCAGTGATCGATAACAACCAGTGATCGATAACAACCAGTGACCTGATCGATAACAACCAGTGATCGATAACAACCAGTGACCTGATCGATAACAATCAGTGATCGATAACAACCAGTGATCGATAACAATCAGTGATCGATAACAACCAGTGACCTGATCGATAACAACCAGTGATCGATAACAATCAGTGATCGATAACAACCAGTGACCTGATCGATAACAACCAGTGACCTGATCGATAACAACCAGTGACCTGATCGATAACAATCAGTGATCGATAACAACCAGTGATCAGCTCCCTGACAGCCGAGCAGCTCGTCTTCATGTCGCGTGTCGTGTGGATGTCTTCTCGCGACATGAGCTAAAAGCTAACACGGCCAACTGCTGCAGCCCACCGGACATCTCCGGAACCACCTGCCCGCCCGGAGCCGCGGTCCTACCTGTCCTCGCAGTCCCGGCACCTCACATGAACCTGGAGCACTTTGCTGAACATTTCCTCCATGGTGGACGGATCCGACACCGGAGAACACCGGGTACCGTGAACGGTACCACCGGGACTCCTTTAGCTGTACTCCCTCGGTGGTTTGGATTTGGCGCCTTTCAGCCGCGAACCGAATCGTCCTGGAAACGGAACACGAGTGATTCTTCTTCTAAAATCTTTAAGGGCGTTTGGCAAACATCAGACATTTAGCGCCCCCTGCTGACTGGGAGCGGAACTCACAAAACCCGTCCCTTTCAAAATAAAAACAACAGCGACGTCATCACAGCAGAGGAAACGTTCAAACAGCTTGCAGTGTTAATGCTGCATATTCAGAAGTATTATTAATGGTTTAATATTTAAGTGGCTTCTGTACTTTTTTTTAAAAGCAAAACACAGCAAGGTTAACAGCATTAGCTAAAGGAAGAAAGAGGGACAGAAACTAAATAATTATACGATTAAAATAAACTACATTATTATTATGTTGTATTTATTTATTTTATTACTCTTTGTCGACAACACCCAAACTGGAAAACACAAAACCCCACTTGTATTTGTTGTCGTTTATCGTTCACCTTCCCATTAATCAGAGTTTCTAACCAAAATCTCTGACTCTTTATCTGATTTAGTGCTCAGTGGTCTGTAGATAAAATCAATATAGTGGGTGAACATTCATGTTGATGTGGACAATAAAGACTTCATTCCTGCCTTCAGTTCGTTAGATTCAACTGGCTTTTCTCAAAATGTCAATCAACCCAGTCATTGTTATAATCACACCCTCCAGCTTGTTCTGACAGAAATGACAGTATTTCCTGTAAACCTTCTTTAGTGACATTTTTTAATAACATTTGAATTTACAATAATGCAGAATTTGGGAAAATCCAAAATTGTTGATGTCTGTCTGATAATGCTGTGGCCAAATCTAAGGAAGTGATTCTAATAAGTTTTAGACAATGTCTTAAAGACATCAAAGTATCATACATCTATTGTGATTTCTATCAAAGCCCCAACTAAGAGTGCAGGTGCTCATCAGCAGATATCAATGAAATGAACAATCACGAGGTCTGTTGCCGAGTTGTGGTATAGCTTGTTTATTAATGGTATATTTTTGCATAGGGAAACATATTCATTTCCAGTAATGAATCCATTAGAATTTGCTGATAGCGATGACTAGATATGGTTCGAAAGATGTTGATATCCCCCACAGCAGATGAACAGCATTCGGTCAGTAACACTGCTGTCACTCCAACTCTGATACATTCAAACAGGAACAGAAAGTCCAGAACTTTAGTTTACATCATGCAAAAAAAGACTGATGATTGACATCTGATTCCGCTGGGAAAAAACAAAAAACAAAAAAAACCATACTTAGAGGTCTTGTTAAAGGTGCTAGAAACTACATCCAGTCCAGATCAGCAGCCCTTTTCACACTGAACATCCAGGTCAGAGTTCACATCAGTGTCATAATACATCTCCCTCCATCTAATCTGTTAAAACGGCTTTGTTTCTGATTGGCTGTCAGCTGTTAAAACTTTACAGTAGACATTAGACAAAAAAGTTTGGTACATACCATTATTAAACTATGAGTAACCATAGCAATGGTACTGCTGTTTTTCTTGAATGTGCTGATTGGGAAGTGACCAAGGTGATAATGAACTCAGATGTGTATCATGTGAGAGGATATCACTCTGCTTCATCACAACCTCGTCGGTTCTTTTCCAAACTTCATCATCCTCACAGATCATCGAGCACCAGATTGAGATTTATTGTTATTCCGTAGCTGACTGAAACACATGATGTACAAGTGCAGTTAAAAGGCCTGTGGTCTGTGTGGACTGTAGTCATGCAGTAACAAATTAAACCTGTTCATGCTGTCTCTGATGTGAGGGATATACTGGATATCTGGAAGCAAGCAAAGCAGTTCTTCACTACAATATCTGAAAAGTTATGGTGGAAAAAATCTTGAAATATGCAGCTGTGGCTCAGATGGTTGAGCGGGTTGCCTACTAATTGTAAGGCTGGCGATTTGATCCCCACCTCCTCCAGTCACTCCTGATGGCAGGCCAGCACCTCGCCTGGCAGCTCTGTCACCGTGTGTGTGTGTGTGTGTGTGTGTGTGTGTGTGTGTGTGTGTGTGTGTGTGTGTGTGTGTGTGTGTGTGTGTGTGTGTGTGTGTGTGTGTGAATGGGTCAATACACTGCTAAAGTAAAATGTGCTATAAAGGTGCAGTCCATGTTTGTTCTTAGAAACTGTCCTCAGCACAGGGACTAAACTGTACCTGCAGATCCAAAAATGAATCCACATGGCATCCCTTACAGCTGTACAATCTGATGCTCAGCAAGTGTCTGGATTACAGTCGGGCTTTAAAGGGCCATTAAAAATAAAAAAGCAAACCTGCAATTCAAGTAAGCAAGAGCTAAAAAAAGAAGCAGAAAGTATTGGAGTTACAAAATAAGTGGAGTTTTCAGACATCAGCAGCAGGAGGGTAGAATGTTGAATCCCATTAGGAGTTTATAGAAAAGAGCCCTCTATGAAAACATTCCCTCAAAAACCTCTCAGCGCTTCAGTGTGTGGATGCCCGACAGTCCTTTACTCCTCACACAGCGTTCGTTAAACATTAACTGCAGCTGCCAGGCTGATGAACAGGCATCACCACCAGCAGCACAGTTTAGTTACACATCACAACAGTCACAATCACAGAGCAGCAATGATGTAGTAAATCACAAGGGAAAGAGTACAGAAAGATCCAGAGGAGGAAAAAGAAGAACAAGTGACACGTGGACAGATTCCTATTGTGCATATTTCCACAAAATGATGCATGACTTTTAATCTTGATCTGAGTTCTGTGTGTTTTAAACATGAGTTCAAGATGGGTCAGATAAAGGGACTTATCATCTGAGACACCGCATCAATAATTATTGTACTTAACTATGCATCAGTTAGCAAGCATGAGTTGCTGATTTCTTTCGCTCTCTGTCTTCAATGTTCTGGAGCTTTTTGTAAAGGGGTGTCGCCACTTTGGATCTTTTTCAAGTGCAACCTTGAAGGAAAGTGAAAACAGGTCACAGCTCTGGTTCCTGAACATAATCCATTCGATAATAAAGAACCATGAACACAGAGAGTCTGCCATCGTTTCCTCCAGATGTTCTTCCTTTCTTTGGATGGTTTTATGGCTTGTCACCTCAGGACCTGCACTGGGATGGCAATACTCTGCTCCACACAACACGTTTGAATACAACATGTACTGCAAAGCCCGGCTTACAAAATACCTCAAATGAAACAGCAGTAAAATGGTAGGCACTGCTTGTTGAGCTTGTTTTTGGTTGTTGTTTTCAGCTGCTGTTGACCTGCTGGTTTGTTTGAACAGAGCAGTGAAAGTGGTGAGTTTACATGTATGTGGAGGACAGTCGCTCTAAACTGAGCCAGGTGTCACTTCACTGTGCACTAACAGAGGTGACAGCTCGGAGGTTTAGTCCTGTGATCAGCAGGATGGATTTAACTGCTGCTATTTGGTTTTCTTTGCGAGTTTTCTGTCGTCCGGTTGTTTGTCAGTAAAGAAACGTGGAGAGTAACAGAAAAAAAAGGGATTTCCTCTCATTGACCTGCTTCAGACTGTGTCCTGACAGCCAGGAGTCCACACTACACAGCTTTAAATCCACCTGCCTTCAAAGGTGCCTCCATCCTCTCTACAGGTGAGAGGTTGATAACGTATCATGTGCAAATGAAGGAAACTTCAGGAAGCTTCGATAGTTTCCTGTAATCCACTACATCAACCATACATGATGTTTTGTTGTATTAGAAGGCGAGTATTTTAAATACATGTGTGCTCTGCCTTTCATTTCTGTAGCGCATTTACTAAAAGTCAACCAGCACAGGCTCACAGCCATGTCACAGCTCAACCAGTCAGTCCCATCGGGGGTTAAAACTCTCTTCATCTTTTGAACATTTTCGTTTCGAAGCAGTTTTGATCTTTCTGCTTGTAGCTTTAAGAGGCATTGATACGAGTCCCTCAGTCTGTGTCACCATGTCACTTATTGTAACTGTTACTTCAGCACAAATATATATATAAAAGAGGGCTGAAGCCTGGTTTCTGTTAATCCATCCAATTAGTCCCAGACAGATGTAAAGCCAACTTCACCCCGAGGTGCTGTGACCCCCAACCAAGCAGAAGACACGTATCAGTTTCAGCTTTTTATGGCCGAAGCAGTAGTGACATTACGCGGCCATTTCTTAACTACTTCTCACTTTAGCTCTTAATCTTTGACAGAATTCTTGTCTGGAGGTCTTCATACACCCCAGGCCCGATCCAGGACCCGGGTCAGGCCGGTCTGGTGGGCTCCTGCTGGACTGCTACAGGTCTCAGGTCTGTGTGTCAAGTATGTGATACCTGAGGGATCTGCGCACCTTCCTGTCCTCACAGGAGGAACGTGGATGTCCGAGTGCACTGTGAGGTGCAGACAAGACCACGGATATTACCGTTTATTTAATTGGTGGCGAATAATGATGATGTCTTCGCTGCCGCGCGCTCCCTGTTCTCTCATCTGTTTATCTCTGGGTCCATTCAGACCAGGTCCATGTTGGATGGTGAAGATTTCTAGAGCTGTCCAATCACATGCTTCTTCTCACCACTGACACCTGTTTCAGTCCATTATATATTTGTCCTATTATTTCAGGAACACACAATTTTAGGACCTTTTTGACATAAACCTTTGAATAAAAAAAAAATAAAAAAATCTTTCCACTCAAGATCTGTAGCAATTCTGCAAAATGTAAGGGCATCTTCCATCACGGTGTTTCTACAGCAAAATAAATAACTCCAAGTGTAACTGTGCACAATTCATCCAATAAAAAGCTCCAATATTTAAGGACGTGATTTAAGTTGCAGCCTAACAGCTGATCAGCATAACATCAGAATGTGTCACTTCCCATCCCGGTGCTCTGATAACACGTTGTTGTTAAAAGAGCACATTTAGAGGATGTGCAGCCTTGGCAGAGGGGAGCACTCTTTGTGCATCTAACTTCACCACTTCACTGACGTCTGAGACTTTCTCTCCCACCGTAGTTTATCTGTCATCATTCATTCTCATTTGTCCCATTTCATCTTTACTTACTCTGCGACGAGAGCCAAATTAAAATGCATAAAAACACAACGGACTTAAACATTCTATACATCTCTTTATAACTATTAAGTGCATGTTGTGTCCATGGACACGATACTATGCTGAAAGCTATATTTCTACAAGCAACATAATAATAACAACTCAAAGAATATCTAAACCTAAAAGCAGAGTTGAGTAAGAATAGTGTTTAGTGCATGCAGTCGTATAAAACTCAAATTCACCTATGGCCTTCTGCAGGATCTCATCACATGATCACGTGGTCAAAGTCATCACACAGGCAAAGGGACGCTGTTGTCGTGGCCAATCACAGAGCTGCTGAGCCTTGGAGCCTAAACCTCAACATGTTTCACATGCTGCCGTTGCATGGATGAGTGGCTCGATATTCACAACGTAGTGAAAGACTTTTCCCTGCAATCAAATGTGTTTGTAATTAATACTGAATATCAAACTATGATGAGGACAAAGCTGAGCAGCGTCTCTGAACATGGCTTCAGTTTGTGTTGTGGACGTCCCAGCAGACCTTTTTAAATCCGGAGCAGCCTTAATGAGACCACATCCTGAAACGACACACTGCTGTCCACGTTTTGGTATGACACACACACACACACACACACACACACACACACACACACACACACACACACACACACACACACACACACACACACACACACACACACACACACACACACACACCGGGTTAACACTCGACTGTGTGTGAAAGATGTTTTACACACAGCAACACTGTTTGCGTTCACTTACATCAGCCCACACACACCTCAGCAACATGTCAGCTTTCACACACGGAGTCTGTTTACATCACATGAAGTATAAAAGTGCAGTCGGCTGATAACGGGTGTTTGTTTGTGGACAGTAGATCATAACCCAGCAGACGGGTGCAGATCTCCCTCTTTATATGTGACCTTTAGAAGTTCACACTTACAGGAGGTTAATCACCTGATGACACCTGTCAGCTGAGAGAAACAGGACAGAGTAAGTGGACGTTGAGTTAATATCCTTGCGGTAAAGGTTGGGATGTGTTTTAGGCTAAACGTGTGTGTGTGTGTGTGTGTGTGTGTGTGTGTGTGTGTGTGTGTGTGTGTGTGTGTGTGTGTGTGTGTGTGTGTGTGTGTGTGTGTGTGTGTGTGTGTGTGAGTGCCGTCGGCTGAGTGTCTGTGGGCTCCTGCAGTGGGAGGAAAGCTCTTCCCCGTGACAGAACCTCCTTTCCCACCGTGAACAGATGCTTTGTGTCCAGCTGAGCGGAGGAGAGGATGAACACCGTCCCAGCCGTCCACTGAGCGTCCACTCCAACTCGTGTGTCCCTGCTACACCGCTTAATGTCAAGCAATCACACATGCAGCTTTTTTTGTTTGTTTTCTGAGGTGCTACCAGCTGTACCATGAAAAGTCAGACCACTTTTCTATCATGTATTATTGTTCTTTAACTTAAGGCAAGGCACATAATGTGTTTTATGAAATATCGTGCAAAATCGAAGTTTAACAACAGGGCTATTATTAAAATTCAAAGAAACAGACAGGCCCTCCATCCACTGCCTTCTGATGTAGTGCAGAGTACAGAGGGAGGAAGAGGAGGAGGAGGAAGAGCAGGATAGAGATAGAGAGGTATCATCAGGTTGAGCCATGCATTCTTCAGGTCAGCACAGCGACCATGGCAGCACCATGCAGTATACATCAGCTTGAAGCCAACTTTAACCAAACCTTAAACCCAAACCCAGCTCGTATCAGCACCGCCACTCAGAAACCGAACCCCTGTAGGCACAGACGTAACTTTGACCCCAAACCCCGGGACAGGACAGAGGACACACACGGACACCTGCCTTCACTCACAACAAGGAGCAGACTTCAGGTGCAGCCCGACCACAAATGTACAGAACAATTCAAAGATGCAAGTGGGCCAAAACAATGCAAATTCAGGACGGTGCAAAAACATAGGGAGACAGAAAAAGAAATCATACTCACTCCAACGCTGACCGAAATTAAAACTTAGAAATGCAAAGTGGAGAAGAAAACTGGAGGAAAATATCAGATAGTAGATCCTGTTTCACGTCTGACCTGCTTTCCACACACACAAAAACACTGCAAGTAGCTAAATGCTATCTTTCACTGCTGCTTGTTGCATCTTCTGATGTATTTTCATGATCCCACTGATGTTGTTTTTCTGCCCACAAGGATATTTTCCTTATATTCACGTACACATGTCTTATTCTTCAGGCTCGGAGCTGCAGCTCAATCTGACTGAAAATCTATACTGGATACAACATGAAAGTGCCAAGTCTCATCTTATTACATGAGCAGGTTTACATCAATGGAAAAAGACGAGGAGGGACACCAGTCTAAGGGTTCAGAAGTCATTGGACAGATACACATGAAACTAAACACAGTTACCATGTTTCATACTTTCAGTATAATCTTTTGTACTCAGTGACTTTAAAGGAAAATCCTCCATTAATGCTAAAATGTGCCACATGACCTGCTGGAGGCTCACAGAAGCAGCACCATGTTGGACAGACGGTGTGCCGGGGGTCGTCTCATCTTCTCTGAGCTTCGTTTCATTGATCTGAAGAACCTTGGTTGGAAGTCTGCAGGTTTCTTTGTCAAGTTCCTGTGAACTGCTTCCTGCCCTTTTCTATTTCGGAGGTTTGCATCTTGTGTTGAGTTCACTGACAGACAGAAGGAACCATGTTCTCCTTCCTCATGGAGAGAATCTAATATTATAATTAAAGTTGAGATGATTTGGCACTTTGAAGTAGTATCTCTTTTTTGTGAATGTCATCGTGAAGGCTCAGAGCCTGAAGAAGTGGACGATATATCAGGTACCAGCTCGGACCGCAGCGCTGGTGTTTTAACCTTCACTTCCTCCTTTGATGAATATTTGATCTCTGCAGGCAGACGGAGGACACGGAGCTCATGAAAATATCCTTCAGCTGGGGACGGTAAAGAACAATGTTTAGACTTTTTCTGCTTCCATCCGGAAAACACGTGATGAAAACATTATGGAGAACCACCTGCAGACATTTTCCTGTGATTAACAGTTATTAAAAAATTCCCATCTGACTGCACAGAAACACTGTTAGCTGATTACAACCTCAGTCTACTGCTTTATAGCTTTAAAGTCTTCAAGATCAAATATGACATCAAATACAAAATACTGGTGTTTAAAAATCTCATTAACCTTCAGTGTTTTCTTCTCTAGAGATGAGATGGTGAGATGGAGGAGGACTTATCAAAAGGTCAGGATGCACATGTTTGACTACTTGCATTGAATTTCACTCGTGACATATTTAACAATGTGACGTGTTACTTGTGTGGCTTTAAGATGTTCCCATTACAACAGTTACAATTACTTTAATTACTTATTTAGTTTCAGATGATTTTAGCCGACGTTAAAAAGCAGCACGTAGGATTTGAAGATAATGCCTTAAAAAGATGATTGAAGAACTGAAGCTGTGAAAAACCAGCGGGAACAGAATATGGCTTTGCCTCACAGCAGCAGAGTGAAAATGCAAACGTGCCCAGGCTGGACGGAGAACATCAACACGCCAAATCTGGTTCTTAAATGCTCCGTTTGCTGCTTGTTGGCAACATCAAGTTTTGACCTGAAACCAGCCCAGCTGACCTGCTCCTCCTTCTCACACAGCATGAACCCAACCCAAACTCTGCTGCTGCTGCTGCTGCTGCTCCACACGTCACTCAGACTGGGTTGGGGTATGCAGAACCTGTCTGGGACCATCTTTCGTTAACGAGCTGGACCAGACGCCTGTTTTTTGTGCTCAGATCAAGTTGCTCATTAGCATCGACAGCACCAGCAGCTTGCCAACATCATCAAACCTTCTTTAAAAAAAAAAGGACTTTAACTTCATTGTACTGCACTTCCTGCTAAATCTCTCTCTAATCCACCTACAAGCACAACCCCTGACAACATCTACTCCATATCTCCTCCAAACAGAGCAGGGATGGGTGTGAAGATGCAGGAACCATATTCACATCTAACACACACACACACACACACACACACACACACACACACACACACACACACACACACACACACACACACACACACACACACACACACACAGCACTGCTGGCTGCGCTGCCACGTCCTGCTGCAGTCTGTCTGTGCCTTCACCTCCATGTGGCAGGCAGGTGCATGTCAACAAACACCGCTGTACCTTTGGTAAACTCCTGTCCAACGGGGCCGCGCACCGTCATGGTGTGCAGCTGTAGCGCTGTGTCGTGTTGGAGGAGGCATGAATATAGCTCTTATATTCCACTATTACTCATATTGTCTTCTGTTAAAAAGAACAATCAAACAGTCTTTTAAAACATGAGCCTCGCAAAGCAACTGAATGATTTCAGGCTGATGATTGTCAATAAAAAAGACAAAGCCTCGGTCTTTTGGTGGGAAGAGAGAAGAAAAAAAAGAAGGTGCTGTGCTTCAGCTTCAGACATATCAATAACATAGTTAAAAAGTGCAAAGAAACATTACATATCAACAACAGGATCTCTCTTTCTAGTCGGTTTGGAAAATAAGGGAGGCTTATTTGCATATATTATAAGCAGCACCTGCAGCGGAGAGGGGCATTCTGGGTGTTGGGGGCGGGGCGAGGTGGACGTAGGCCTAGTACAGGGTTTAGTGTCGTGACCCGGGATCGAGGGGTAAAGGCTGACATCCATCCCAGGGAAACAGGCCTCCTCCTGGGGACACAGATGGGTTACAGGCTTCTCAGAGTCGGGTGTGTCGAATACCTGCTTCTGGTCCATAGTTCATCTGGACCGACCGGACTTCTGCACCAATCCGAAAATCTCACCAGTGGCCATTTGTGACACCCATGTAGTGTCATATAGCGTAGTTCATTTTGCGGCTGTAGAGCAGCATCCTTCTTCCATCAGGCGACAAACACATATATAAATATATTAAAGTGTATATTTATATATGTGTGTGACAGCACGTTATGTCTCTACAATGATGAATATATCTTTCCTCTGGCAACGTCTTGACAAGATAGTTTCCTCTCCTCCAGGACAGCACTGTCAGGGCCCTCAGCTTTCCTCCACAGCTCACTCAGTTGCCCAGATACCAGGACTGGAAGAGACACACAGTTCAAAGTTACACACATCTCCCACACACAAGTAAAAGATCAATCAAAGATGATGATTAACTAATGTGTCTGAACCAATCATCAACCATCAGTGATGTCATCAACCATCAGTGATGTCATCGTTGGTTTGTGAACGTTATGAATCCTCCAGTTCAGATTCTGTCCGTCACCATCTTTGCTAGTTCGGAGCGGTTCGGAGCAGGAAGTGACCATATTTGGACGAGCTGGGGGAGGAGCCAGAGGTGGATCTGACCGATCTGATTGGAAACCTGACGATACTACTTCCCGCCCACCGATAGCTGTAACCTGACTGCACCACAGGCCTGTCAATCAAACAGACACGCCCCCAAAAACAGGTCTTCTTGAATCTTCTTTTCTAATGAATGAGGGATTATTTTCAGATGGACCTCCAGAAAACTAAGAAGAAGGAGTGACTTTAGCTAACAACACCGAGATAACTGATGGACACATTTTATTCACTTTGGATTTGATGAGAGAAGTTGAATGAGAGTCTATGGAGCTGGAGGCTTTTTGGAGCCGACCTCTAGTGGCACTCGCTGGTATTGCAGCTTAAGACACTTCTGCATCGGCCTCATTGTTCAGACCCTGAAGCTACATTTAGTTTGATATACAATCAATGGTCTGAACAGCTTTATGAACAGGCTGTGAAATAAGTTTTATTTCAGTGTATATTGAAATAAAAACCAACACTGAATCAGGACATTATAAACAGAGTTAATGTACATGTATGTAAACCAGTTCAGAACTGCCTTGTTGCGCTGCTCTATCAGACTGTGAACTTCTTGTTACTCCAGATCCCATTGAGAACATGTATTCATGTATGGACAGCAGTGACCGACTTTATCAGACATTTTAAAAGAGTGCAGCATCAGGATCAGCAGGACATAAAGGAGTGTGTTAGTGCTGTGAAGTTCACCTCCAAACTAATCATCCATGATGGAACCCGTCAGATCAGGTCCACACAGTTAGTTCAATTACGAAATAAACACGAGTCAGTGTTCTGCATGTCTTAACATTTTTCCATTTGAGCAAACAATGTTCACATTCGAAATGTTCGACGGGCTGCGTCGGGTGAGTAAGAGAAAGTCGGCGAACTCTGTGGTCATCAGTTTTAAATCTCACAGTATGTTCTCCACCTCTGGTTCTGTTAAAAAATGTTCTCCACCTCTGAGCCTGGTTCTGTTAACAGATGTTCTCCACCTCTGGTTCTGTTAACAGATGTTCTCCATCTCTGGTTCTGTTAACAGATGTTCTCCACCTCTGAGCCTGGTTCTGTTAACAGATGGTCTCCACCTCTGGTTCTGTTAACAGATGTTCTCCACCTCTGAGCCTGGTTCTGTTAACAGATGTTCTCCACCTCTGAGCCTGGTTCTGTCGGAGGTTTCTTCCTGTTCAGAGGGAGTTCTTTCTTCCCTCTGCTGGAGGTTTTTCTCCCGTAAAGAGGAGTTTTTTCCTCCTAGTGTACGTGGGGATTATTGAATTGTTGTGTTTCTCTGTATAATGTTGTAAAGTTCTGCTGTAAGGACTTTAATGTGTTAAGTGCTTCGTTGTGATTTGGCATTATACAAATAAATGTGAATTGAACTTTGATGCATTTGGGTAATACCAGTTAAACACGTGCTTCTGCTTGTATGTGCTGCTATCCAGCGAACCTTTGTCATACACACAGACACACACATCTGGGTGTGACATTCAAGCTCTGGTGCACATATTGATACTGAATCCTTCATCATGATCAAACTTTCTATTTTTTTTGTTTCACTGATCAAAACCAACAAAACAATCTCTAAAGTTAACACTGCGAACTGGTCTCGAATCACATTAAAATATCTGTAACAACCAAATTATCATTACAAACCCAGGAGAGCTTTTCTCACCATGCATTCAGGAAACAGAGGACTCCTGGCTCAGCAGTATCAGCTGAGCGGTTTCTGGAGCAGAGGCACTGCAATGCAGCAGCAACACACGCCGACCTCAACACACAACTTTCTATCTACACATTGTCTGTAGGCTGCAGTGGAAACCAAAACCACCTTCTGGTCCACACGCCTACTGAGCACCTCCCGGCATCCAGTACTTACTGCAGCCATCCGCTGCAACTATAAACTCACATCTGCAACCAGACATGAACTGACCCTCTTACCCACCTCGTATCTGCCTGACTGATAAAGGGCTCTCATGGATCGGCTTCAGAGACACAATATTAATTTGTCCTTGCAGACAGTGGCTGACTTTGTAGTGAACGTTATTGTATGCGTGCTAGGCTGTTAGTCAAAAGACAAAACAAACATAAAGAGGCTTTTTTTCTTCCCTCAAAGCAGAGTGGGATACATGAAATAATGATGTCGGACATCTTAATTAGCACAAAGGAAGAAATGTTTAAATATAACAACATATCCACACATAATGTATTTGTTGTCAGGAGGCTCCTAACCCTCCAGCAATGTGGGCTTTGTAGGGTCACCTGAATCCTCCCTGACTGTGTTAAATGAACCGTACTAACCTGGGCTTGGTAGAGTCCACCTGGGTCTCGAGGGGTGACTCCAACGAAGGAGGATCGATTGGCAGGGGGGGTCCCGGGGGCAGAGTATGCTGAGGGTGTGTGTGTTAACAACATCAGTCTCTGAGAAATTCAAGGTCACTTAAAGTTGAATGATGCAGCAAAAAGTGCCCAAATCACAGAGGAGCAGAGAAGAGATCAGATCCCCTGCAGTGACTCCCTGATCCGCCCCGTCCCCGACAACTCTGATCTGATCACTGCTGGGAATCACGTTCACACCGACCTCTTTATCTTTCACTCGGTCTGTGCTCGTTCTGTTTTCTACCTTTCTCAGGGCAGAGTGCTGCAGCCCCTCCACCCAGCTGTGAGCACAGTTCACACTCTGAGTCAAATGTCAAACTCCCTGACTGTCACTGACTAAAGAGCTGAAACTCAACGACCCATAATGAACAAAAATACATGCTGCCGTTGTGATGAGAAGATAAGAAACAACGACCTTTTTGTTCAAAACAGGCTGACGCGTTCATATGTTTGATATTGATATGATGTTAATATTAATCCATGTCTAGATACTGGTTTCAGAGGGAAACAAGTTATCTAACAATAACAGTAATTAGCTCACAGCCTTTATAAACTACATTTTTAATATCTGTCAGTGAGCACTAATGCTACCAAACACACACACTGACAATAACTAGATAACTAACGTTACAGCTACAGACATGGAAGATATTACATTTGATGAATGGAAACTAATATTTAAACATGCAAACTAAATTCCCTGATATTCCAGGACTGACCCCCCAAAAATTATCAAATTCCCTGGAAAAGATTATTAAAATTGGCTGATCATTCCCTGATATTTCCTGAATACTCCCTGATACTCCCCGATATTCTCCGATACTCCCTGATACTCTCTGCTACTCTCTGCTACTCCCTGATATTCCCCAATATTCTCCGATACTCCCTGATACTCTCTGATATTCCCTGATACTCCCTGATATTCCCTGATACTCTCTGATACTCCCAGATATTCCCAGATATTCCCTGATATTCCCTGATACTCTCTGATACTCTGATACTCTCTGATACTCTGATACTCTGATAGTCCCTGATATTCCCTGATACTCCCTGATACTCCCTGATACTCTGATACTCTGATACTCTCTGATACTCTGATACTCTCTGATAGTCCCTGATACTCCCTGATACTCCCTGATACTCTGATACTCCCTGATACTCCCTGACCCGTGGGAACCCTGTGTTAGCATCAGACTTGAGAGGTATTCCAGATTGGGGACTGGCACATCTACCATGTGATTGGTCAAACTGTTACAGTATGAGATGACATCACAGTGAGGAAGACTAAAAATAAAACCAACAACAGTGCATGAAGCAGGACAACGAAGGAAGCAGAGCAGCTGCTGGACAAAGCAACGCGTTCAGGCCCTCGTTACTATCTGAGTCCATTTAAAGGGAGCTGACGAGCTGTCAGTGACACAGCACATAGGAGAGATGTAAAAATAGACAAGACGAGCCTACAGAGACATAAAGGACTCACTGAAGACGTTTTAGTCGAACCAAAGAGCTGTTGCCGACACCAGCAGGGACCTGGATCAGCCTTCAAACTACAAACTCGTTTCTCATTTTCACACGTGAAAGAAAATCAGGAATTTAATGATTGCCATCTGATCCATTATTGTCTCAGCCACAACTGACTCCACTCATCAGACAATGACACAATCAGAAGCTCCAGAAAAGAGAAGACAAAGAAAATGTTCCAACAAAACCTCTTATGGGTTTATATTATAAAATCGAATATTTTGTCAGAAAAATAAGATTTGATCTGACTAAATATAATTACTCATGATGCTTTTCAGTGCTTCCAGTGATGTTGAAACTATGTAGAATCAATGACTGTATATATTCCTCATGATGTCTGCATGAATTGTCATCTATTATTGATCTATTTATCTGAGCTCAGTAAGAGGAAGATGAGGAGCAGTGAATCTTTCACTGCAAAGCAAAGCACGGCCACATACTGTGTGAACAAGAAAGCTTTTACATTCATGCACTAACAGAACATCAAGGAAATCACCATCTATAAATCATTCTGTACGTCACTGAATTTTAATGAAGTTTCTGAACAAGACCAGATTTAAAGTGAGCTCCCAAGAAACATCTGGATATATGAAGTAATAAACATTTACAGTGGGTTTATAACTGTAATGCTTCTGAGGATGTTGCAGTTTGTATCATCTAACATTGTAGTAAGTGAATCATAAAATCCCTTTATTCTGTTCTGCCTTTTACCTCAGTGCAAACATCAGTCTACAGCTCCTCCTCCTCCATCTCCTCCCTTGTGAGCGGCTCAACCTGCCTCTCTACTCTGATCCTTCTCCACATCACAATATTCGCTGAAATAAGTTCTTGGAGTTTTATAATGACATACAGGTTGTTAGAGATCATTTCATGTGATTGAAACCTGAAGAATTGTATTATTGCCATCAATAAATCAGCAGAAATTTATTTTTACTCAAAGTAAATGTTGATCACAGTGATTTCTTATTTTCTAATCCAACCAGTGCCTGCTGAGCTCCGCCTCACTAAACACACACACACTGAATGCACACAAATTACAACAGTGATGACCATAGCGCAGGTTTAACCAGAATTTTCTTTTTTTGTTGTTGTTGTAAATCTGCAAGAAGATATTTTCTAGTTCTGAATAAAAATTCATTAATAAATTGGAGCTTTGATGAAAATTGCGCTTCATCTTGAAGCCACTTCACGCTTAAAGTTTACAGCTGAGTAGAGTGAGTCAGGATGTTCAGTGTTCATACTAATCTGCTGATACATACAGGTCTGTGCAAAAGGTTTATGTACTAAAAGTAAAGTGAGGATTCTTCAATATTAGACGAGGCCTTGGTCTCTGCCTTATAAGACCTTTCTCCTGTGGATCCAGTCATGTGACCCAGACTGACTCCAGGATGCTGTGATCAGGATTCGGAGGGTTCAGACCATCTGTTGAATGACTCTTCTTTTCTACCTGTCACTGAGGAGTCTTCTTTATGACTCTGGCAGCATGTTTTTGTGTCACTGTTAAAAAGCAGCACAGAGACTTCTGGACCAATCAGACACCTCTGTGATGGTACTGCATGAAGGATAGGAACATAAACAGTCTGTATATTTACATTATATGTTCAGTCACAGGGTTGTTCTGTCAGCTGAGTCAGTGCAGGTGAGCTGAGTGGTAGTGGACATGCTGCTGTACCTCTTTCTGGAATACCTCCCACAATCTGTGTATTATTCATACAAATGTGAATCCAAAATCAGAAAATGAGAACCAAAAAAGAAAAATGCTTTTCATACTTTTGATTTTATGCTCAAGTAAAAAAAAAGCAAATAAAAGAATTTCAAAGCATCATATTGAAGTCAAATTTGTGTGAACAGATATAAACTTTTGGAAGAGGGTGAAAGTATAATGTTGCCATGGAAACAGACTGCATCAAGAGCCCTGTTTTATATTTATCATATTTGAACTATCTATGAAAAGTTCCCTTTAACTGTGAAAGTCATGTAAAAGTTTATGTTTGTTCACACAGCAAAACTTTTAACATGAAATTTTACAAAATAATTTGCTGGAACAAACCAACACTTCAGTGATGTTCAAGCTGTCAGTGATCAGATTTAATTAGGAACCACTTTGATCCTGATTGCTGCAAACTCAGGAAGTGCAACACACAAGAAGGCAGTGAATTCTTGATCACATCATATCAACGGTTTAATTTCCCATTTTTGACTTGAGCATAAAAACAGTTATATTTTTTATATTTAGGAATGAAAAACTAAACTCTTTTTAAATTATTTTTCCAACATTTTCAGATTTTGCATTCTCCGTTGACGGTGAAAAGACAGGATGAGACCCTTCTTATGAGGAAACCTTTCTGTCTCCTGCACTTCAACCTTCTCTGTAACTACATATAAACAGATATGAGATTATAAATAGAAACTTATTCTATTGCATCAGTCTCAGGAAGATTTATATACATAATGTTTATATACAGTATGTGAACTAAAGTGTGTTTGAGACCACTTACTGGGAGACGTGGGAGAGTTTGCCCCCCCTTCAGAGGAGGTGGTCGTGGCCTTTGACTCCGTGGGAAGCGTCGGCCTGGTGAGGGAGGAGGGGGGAGCAGCCAGGGAAGGTGCTGGTCCAGGTGCCAACATCTGGGAGGAGATGTAGTGACTGGGCACTTTGACCTGGTTGCTGCCATTCAGCTGCAAGATTCAGAAAAAAAAAAGCAGCAAAAAACTGAGCTATAAATGAAATTTCCTTTAGTGATAGTACAGTGAACGGTTCAGGAATGATCCCTGCATGTCACTCTCTTTTAGTTCATGTCAGGCAGACATTATGTGGAAATGGGAATTGATAAGGAGCATAATGACTGAGAACTAAATTACATGAGAAGTATTTTCAACTACTCAGGATACACTGAATAATCCAAAGGCATGCGCAGTGTCCCATCATATAATATCTGGATATGAAGACCGTTACTTCACTGTTTCCAAGTCATAACAAGTCCTGAACACACTTTTCTCTCAGCTCTTCTCATTCTTCCATTTGTTGTATTCATATTTTATTCATACACTAGATCATAGCAGAGTAACTTTTCAAGTCTGACCTAAAGTTTATTAGAACATCATGAATCTAACTTCTCACAAACTCACTCAGTGATGAGTAAGTGAGCCTCCGGCAGCTGGAAACCTTCTGATGAAGTATTAGATGTTTTAGTCGAACTCAGAGGATGTCGACTGTGGGGGTCAACATGCCGTCGGCTGACTGTTGTATTTTATATCTTATATCTATTACTTTTCACCCTGGTCCGGAGAAACGTAATCTCGTTCCACTGTATGTGTATAAATATGTATACAGTCGGAATGACAATTAAATTAACTTTGAACCAACGACAACAACCTCCGAGCTGAGACTGAAAAATGGATTTGCCACATCTTTTAACTCGGCATACGCCACTGACATTGACTTGACCAACGCATTGATCCGTGGAACTGATCTCAGTTTAATGAAGCTGCACCTTTGTTTCTGTGCACGTGGACATCATCACTTCCAAACTGCTGCTACTAATCTTTCTTGCAGGTGTGAGACTGTTGACAACTGGCTGGTATTAGTTTTCTCTGTTTTATAGCACAAAATAAATAATTACAGTAATGTGTAATAAATCTGTCGAAAAAGATTTTTGTAATTATTATGTATAGCATAGCATCAGCTGTCAGCTAGCTGGGATATTAGTGAAGGAAGAGGGCATTAATTGGACCGCGGAAGAGCAGCTGTACCCACTGAGCTGGGGGTTTGATTGGCAGGGTCGCAGGCTAATGAGACCAGATCCTTCAAGGGTTCCTGGGTCAGGTGAGGAGGGTAGCGGATGGCTCCATGGGGGAAGTAGGAGGAGGATGCGAAGTGAAGAGATGAGGACGGATGAGGACTCCGAGACAGACCTGAGAAGAAAATGAGATGATATTTTCTTCATTGCATTCTCCTTTTTTTGTTTTTGTAGAAATATTTAATTATTGTTTAGCTAGTTTCTGCCTCATAAAAGTCAAAAGTATTGGAATAGTAAAGGAATATTACAAAAGTTGTTTTTTTTCCCCATAAATAATGTCTGCCCCTTGCCAGTTCTGTCAAAAGTAGAAAAATGGATACAGCTAATGGAGCTTTACATTAATTTTTTTTTATAGTGTAATAAAAGTAGTTGACATTAAGACATTTTACTTACAAGAGCACTAAGTAAGATGTTGGAGCTGAACAAAATGGTGCAGTAACAATCGCAACAACAAAAATAATAAGTATAACACGTAAGTTAAACCAACAAAAACAAAAACAAGGCATGTCGATCTTAGACATTATTTCCTGGTGTGTGTGTGTGTGTGTGTGTGTGTGTGTGTGTGTGTGTGTGTGTGTGTGTGTGTGTGTGTGTGTGTGTGTGTGTGTGTGGACTGACCACTGTGAACAGCTATGACTGGCCGGTGGTGCTGAGTGAAGGAGCCCATTCTCGGGGAGTCTTCCTGGGGAGACGGACTGTCCAGCTCTGCCTTCTTCACTGGAGGAGACAGACCTACATCACACACAGAAAAACATGCAGGTAGATTTATTTGTTGGTGTGAGCGCCAAACTTGCTCAAACCCGTCGGTTCTTGTTTACCTTTATTACCACCACAGCATCGTTCGTCACGACCCCACCTCATGACAGATAAACTGTGTCACTGATTTGCACAAACTACACAGTAACAGTAGACATGTTTAGTCTTCTCAGGAGAAGAATCTCAGAACAACAGTGAAGCACAGCGGTGGTAGTATTATGGTCTGTTGTTGGGACAGGGCAGCCTGCAGTCACTGATTCTACTATCAATTCTGCTTCGTTAGTTTTTCCAATTAATATTTTTTAAACATTGCAGCTGTGTGCTTGCAGGTGTTTGAATATCTCTGGTAACATTTCTCAGGCTCTGGGTTCAGATTTATTATTATTTATTAACACAGATATTAAATTTGGATTTTCACGTAGTGTAATTATGAATATAAGCAGAATTAGACTTCTGCAGGTCTTAACGTGAGCTGGAGCAAACAGTGCCATGATGTTAGTTCATTGTGTGAGGATGTTTCTGTGCTTAAAGGGGAGTGGTTTCATGCTGTCAGTTGTCTTTTTGGACACACAGGTCGTGTCCCTCTCCCTCTGGAGATAACAGATATCTATCAGAGGTGGTGTGAGGTTAAAAAAGGTGTGCAGTATAAGGATGTGAGTTGTATAATTCCACCTCTAATTTCAGAGATAACCATATACAAGCTCTAGTGACGCTGTGCAAACATCCAGGGCTGTTTAAGATGGTGTCTGCTTCTGGTTCTGGTTCTGTTACCTCCTTCCATGTCGTCAGTCCAGTTCCTGGAGCTGCTGGCGGGAGATGAAGGTGAGTGGTAATACTCCCCTCCTGGACTGTCAGCCTCTTCCTCCATTGAGCCGGACTTATGGCGCTTACTCCTGCAGACACATCCAACGTACAGACACTGAAACATGCAGAATCACAGCTCCACGGGGAACTGTGTGAAGTGAAGAGAGCAACGAGCCACGAAACAAGTTGATTCAAAGTTGTGGAGCAAAACAAACAAACAAAGACCACTGTGATGCCGGAAGAGATAATGTTTATGTGGAAGCCAGCGATTGAATAGGCTACGATGCAGCAGTAGAAACTGAGAGGCTGGAAGGATCTCTTCTTTACCACTCTACAAGTCCCACAATATTCATTCAGGGAGCCGAGTACTTTACAGGCTGAACATGGCAACCTAATTAACTATTTCTATCAGTTATGGGGTGGCACAGTAGTTCACACTGTTGCTTCACACTAAGAAGGTTCTGGTTTAACCTGCTGGTCAGCTGGGCCTTTCTGTGTGCAGCATGTTCTCCCTGTGCCTGTGTAGGTTTCTCCAGGTACTCCAGCTTCCTCCCGCAGTGAAAAGATGGGCGTGTCAGGTTAACAGGTGTTTCTAAACTGTGCGGTTGTGTGAATGGCTGTCTGTCTGTCTGTGATTGACTGATGACCTGCTCAGAGTGTTCAATCCTATAAAGATAAAGGCTAATTTCTACCAATTAAAAGATGTAAAAGTGAAGTGTGCCTTCTCACCTTTCTAACCATGTAGTGTTTTAACATTTATGGATTATTAAGTCCATTCATAACCATGTGCACCACCATAAACACAGCATACTTTAATGTTCTGTAGGTCAGTGAATGACTCATGAATGCTAGTTGCTGACAGTTATATATCCGATGGGGGAGTTACTTGCTTGCTGAGTAAACAGGTGAGACGGTGAAGTGTCTTGTAGAGGACAGGTGGACATTCAGTTTCCAGCCCTGCTGTCTCATCCACTGCAGCTGGATGTTTGTCCTCTGAATGATTCGTTCTGTCTTTTTCCCTCTGAATGTTGTCTCTTTCTCCTTCTGTGTGGTTGTTTTCTTTCTCCTACATCTTCTTCATTTTTCATATGTTTTTGTCCGTACTGGATTTCTACCACGTTGGTCGGTTTTGTACAGACAACATCCATTTCATGTCTGCCCATCCTGGAAGAGGAATCCTTCCTCCGTGCTTTTTCTCAACATTTCTTCCATTTTTTTCTAAACAGACTCCAACTTGTAATTTTTTTAATTGAGGTATATAAGTCAGTTTTTCTATACCTGTATGTCTTTGTATTGTACAGTATGTTCCCAGTCTCAGGTAACAACAAGAGTTGCCTTATCTCAGGTTATTGTCCCTGTAAGAGTGTTTCCTACAAAGGACTAAATCCTCCGAAGGCAGCGTCCTCCGATGGGGTCCACTCCTTAGTGACTGGCACATGATCAAATTAAAAAAAGACTGTGATGGACTCTTCAACAACGTTTGACAGATTGTGCAGTGAGAATAAACTTCAGCATATCATGCACTCATTGAGTGGGTGAAGCTTATTGGTGCTGGTTAGTTCTGCAGGAAAACTAGGAAGTGAAGTCAGTTAAAAACTGAACAGTGTGTGTGTGTGTGTGTGTGTGTGTGTGTGTGTGTGTGTGTGTGTGTGTGTGTGTGTGTGTGTGTGTGTGTGTGTGTGTGTGTGTGTGTGTGTGTGTGTGTGTGTGTGTGTGTGTGTGTGTGTGTGTGAAATTACCCGCTGGATGAGGTGCTGGCCAGCGATCGTCTGAGGCTGACTGGCTGATGGACAGACTGGTTGAGGTCGTAGGCCAGATGACCCTGCAGTTCCCCCATAGAGAAACCAGGTCCCACTCCTGCTACGACTGGAGCTGCACAGACAAACACACAAACGACGTCATTATCTCTCACATACTGAAAATCCCAGTGAGACCAGCTCAATGGAGACCAGCACATGATGTTAATCAGGCATCCTGACTGGCACGGTTGAAGTTATATCTGAGCACCCATGCTGGTCTCAAAACGAGCTGTGGTTAGGTTTATTGTTGGTGCATTGCTCCAGTAAAGGCACAGCTTCATTAATTAGTCCTATTTTTAAATGACCCCTGATGCAGAGACAAGATCGATCAGGATTGATCACGATCAACCTTTTACCAGCTGCAGGTAAATTATTGATCCCCAGCTACAGTGAGTCCTGAGCTCCATCACAGGGTTTTCACTCATACTAAAGGTCTGATCCGTTTATTAGAGTCATAAAGATTTTCTCAGTTATTTTCCACTTCACAGTTTCATAGCAGGTTGCTTTTAGTGAAATAATTTATATTCATATGGATGTGTTGCCATAACTACATAGGACATGACCATCTTTAATCGTGTAACAACCAAAATATAATAAGAGGTAAAAAAAACAAAAATACCCTGAGAAGGAACCACAACACAGGGACATGCAACAGCTCACAAACATGTGCACAAGATTAAAAATAAAAAGATTACAATGAATGATTATTTTTGGGAACATCAATTGGATTAATCTGCACATGAGCAGATCTGTTTCTTCTCTAGAGAACACTTCTTTCTCTATTGTCGCGAAACAATCTCTTAAACTCCCGTATGTATAAAATATGTAAGGGAGTGGAGAGTCTCTTCACTCGGATAGCCGAGGTTACAACGTAACCACATGTTTTCTATTGTCTCGAGACTATCGCTCCACTCTGTTGCATATTTCATATGAACGGAGTCAGAGAGAGTCTCTGCACTCAGAGAACCAAGGTTACAGTGTGACCATGTGTTGTACTCCTTGATAAAAGTACCGTTATAATAATAATCTAATAAGGTGGGGGCACACCTGTGTACTCAGGGGAATGAGAGAGAACACTGATCAGATTATTTCATGTTATAATCAAAATACACCTGTTATTGATTAAGAAATAAGGTAAAACCCATTTGAACCAAGCAGCTTACTTTGTGCTCCGATTATCTGCCGTCAAACCAGCAGAAGTGGATTCATAAAACACCCTAAATGCACTCGAGCCATCGTCTGAGGTTGTCATTACACAGCCACAAAACTTTCTTTTCTCCCGTTTTATTAAACTAAATCCAATTTTTATAACATTTGTACATCAGCGAGGAAAGTTTTGTTTTGTCAATTGAGATTAGCAGACAGACAACAGACGACAGATAATCACATTCAGATGGCGACGACTTCCACAACATAACAGATGAGTTTGTTTTTAAATGACACAACGTTCGCTTAATATAAGAAATGTAAAAAGCACTTAATATTTGTTCAGGCTCCTGTTTCCAAATGTTGACCTCTATAACCGTTTAAAAAACATTGGATTTGGTTTGGGGGGCTCAGAGGCTCAAAATATTTCAAACTTAAACAGAACTTTTGCTGTACGAGTGTCATCTGAGTCAGCCTCGTTTATTCATTTCATAGCTTCAAACGAAGCCACTCTGACTTGCTGAGCAAGCAATCCCACTAGATCTTACAGCGCTCCACCATTTTCCTTATTATTATACAACTGCATTTCCTCACAAGTCAAAATAAAACATTACCATCCAAAATGAACACTGAGACGTTAATTATCAGTCTGTCGTTATAATGTTTCTCCCGATTTGCTGGATATCGTTGTAGCTCATTGCAGGAGGTTGGTGTGACAACGGATGGTGGAAGTGTAGCTTCCACCATCCGTTGTAGAGTGGAGAGTTTAAACGACTTACTTCTTGAGACCTGGACCAGCTCAGTGACACTGAAAACTCCTGATGTCACAAAACTCTCCATGAACTCTGGACCATCTGCAGAAACACAACAGCATTTACACACTTGTGTGTGTGTGTGTGTGTGTGTGTGTGTGTGTGTGTGTGTGTGTGTGTGTGTGTGTGTGTGTGTGTGTGTGTGTGTGTGTGTGTGTGTGTGTGTGTGTGTGTGTGTGTGTGTGTGTGTGTGAAATTCAGAGATAATTAGATCATAATTTCTGTCTATGAAGTTAAGTTGAAGGCCTCTATGGTCTTTCAACATAAGATGTTTGTATGGGCATTACAGAATAAGAATAAGTTCATCTTCTCATGGCGACAGGTTACAGAAACACATGATGGAAGATCCTTTACATTACCCAGTGTGGCGGTCCGACTGTCCTCCTGATCAGAACCCACTCCTGTGCGACAGGGACTGCTGTTCTGCTCTGCCTCTGGAGAGACGGACACAACAGAACAATTTCAACTCTTAGATACAGAAAAGGTGAAAACAACCTGCAGGATTTCCCAGCATCCATCACGGTTATGTCAGCCTGTCTCATGTGTACCCACCTCACTGTCATCAAGCTTTTTATTTTTAAAGATTTAAACCTAAAACTTATTCTGAATCTCAAAAAGCCACACGCATACAGTTTGGGATCTCTGATAGTCTTTAGATATGTTGTTGGTCAACATATACTTCATGTACAAATACTAAAGCTAAAGGATTCTGACCGCCAGGTTCGGTCCTGATGTACAACTGTTGAACACAGTTGCTGCCAATAGAGGGCAAAGTGGAGTCACATTTGTTGCTATTAGGAACCCTTTTCATTACCTGCGATTTGAAACTAATAACATTAATAATGGCTGCTCTTTATTCAGGCTCACAGGCTCATCGAGTGTAAAACTTCCACCTCTGAACCTCCAAATAAATTCAGACAAGCGGCAATCGTTATTAGGATGTACTGTATATATGAACAATCTTTTAAATCCATCCATCCTTTATCTTTCCCCTTTAAAATCAGTTTGTTGGGTAAAAAAACTTGTATCATAAGAAACATATTTCCAGTTGTGCAGCTTTCTGTTTTTTAGAAACAGTCTGAAACTTCATCTCCTTTTAGAGCACTCTTAAGTGTGTGTTTCTGAGTTACAGCTGTCTCTACAACCACAATATCAGAACCACACTAAGTCAGAGCTCCCTCAATCCTCAATCCTGCTGTAAAAACCCTCTTCTGTTCCCGCGACTGGCTGTGGGTCAGATTTATCCTGCTTTCATCAGCTGACGTTCGATTGATCTTTGCAGCCGCTGCTGCCTCACCGAACAGTGAACGGGACTCCGACTGCTCCTGAAGTCACAATATAAAAACCAGATGTGAGCAGTGGGTTTGGACTCAGCTCGTGGCTGCATTAGACTTATTTATACAAACGGTTTCAACCAACCAATAAGCGACGGCTGCTGTGTCACAGGCAGAGAGTGAAAATCAAAAACACTCGCAACCACTGGAGAAACCAGTCGACCCACTCGCCTCAATAACACGGCTGCAGAGTCCCCAAACAATGTTTTCAGATCTAACGTTTTATGGATAGTTTTTATCTATTAATTATAGGGACCCTCTGACTTGTGTTAGGACCAAACCAGTCATGTTTGGGATTCAAAGGATGTTCCTGATCTGATGAAACCTCTGCTGTGTTCCAGATGACATCCTTCCCTCAGTACACTAACAGATAATATTGTTACATGTTAGGACTCTTACTGTGTAGTTTTAACACAGCTGTGTTGTTTCAAATCACACACTGCTGTTCTGCACTGACAGGAAATGACCTCATCATGTGAACACATCACCCTCCAAAATATCTGCAGCTTTAATATTTTTACCCAGAAATCAACTCCATGACCTTTTCTTCACATTGCCACCATCAGGATATTTTGGTCGAGTTTAAAGTATCTCACTAGACTGATTCTTGTTTCTGTTCACTTCTTTAATCACCTGCTTCAGACCTCGATCCAAAATGTCCAGAGATTTTTTTGTTTAGAAGCATCTTTGCCTCATGTTGCTTCATCCTGGGTAGAACTGTCTGTTCACACCCTCTCATGTCCATTGACTGTGTATTCAATCACAGTGTCACACCATAAACCTTCCCCTTCAGAAACACCACCACTTCTCCTTCTCTGCTCGAGTTAAAGAAACTTCATCAAACATCAGATATTTATCTGAAATCTTTTAAAGCTTCCTTCCTTGCTTCCTCCACCCCCCCCCCCTCCCTCCCTCCCTCTCCCATATGTAATAGATCTATAGAAGTTTTACAAACTTTACTTTCAGTTTTTCTGTCTTTTGTTCTTATCACCCGGTCTTTGAACTCATTATTTTTTGGTCAAAGCACTTGAAATCTACATTTGTCTGCATGTTTGCCTTCTTGAGCAGTTGTTGACGATCTGAAAGGTGATATAACCTCCATGGAAAATATTTTATTTTGATAAATGGCAACTAAAATTTAAACATGCAAATAAAAAGCCCTGATGTTCCACGACTTGGCCCAAAAAAGGATAAAATGCCCTGACTTTCCCTGTCTGGAAAAGAGTTTAAAAATTCCCTGATATTCTCCGATATTCCCTGATATTCCCTGATATTCTCTGATATTCTCTGATATTCTCTGATATTCTCTGATATTCCCTGATATTCTCTGATATTCTCCGATATTCCCTGATATTCCCTGATATTCTCTGATATTCTCCGATATTCCCTGATATTCTCTGATATTCCCTGATATTCTCTGATAATCTCTGATATTCCCGGATATTCCCTGATATTCTCCGATATTCCCTGATATTCCCGGATATTCCCTGATATTCCCTGATATTCTCTGATAATCTCTGATATTCCCTGATATTCCCTGATATTCTCTGATATTCCCTGATATTCTCTGATATTCCCTGATATTCCCTGATATTCTCTGATATTCCCTGATATTCCCTGATATTCTCTGATATTCCCTGATATTCCCTGATATTCCCTGATATTCTCTGATATTCTCTGATATTCCCTGATATTCTCTGATATTCCCTGATATTCCCTGATATTCCCTGATATTCTCTGATATTCCCTGATATTCCCTGATATTCTCTGATATTCCCTGATATTCCCTGATATTCCCTGATATTCTCTGATATTCCCTGATATTCCCTGATATTCCCTGATATTCCCTGATATTCTCTGATATTCCCTGATATTCCCTGATATTCTCTGATATTCCCTGATATTCCCTGATATTCCCTGATATTCTCTGATATTCCCTGATATTCCCTGATATTCCCTGATATTCCCTGATATTCCCTGATATTCCCTGATATTCTCTGATATACCCTGATAAAGACTCTGAGCTGGCTGCTGCAGCTCTGCAGCTCCTCGAGGCGGCTGAGAGGAGGATGTTACAAAAACTGCTCGGCATAATGGACAACACTTCACATCCCTGCTGGTCAGCCAGCAGAGTGTTTTCAGCTCCGCTCTAATAAGAACCGCTACAGGAAGTGATTCCTGCTCACCACAATAACAATATATAATAACCCCCCCCCCGTGCCGGGAGGACAGACTCATCCTGCGAGTGGAAAAGCACATGTACACTTTACAATAAGTATTTGCATCCGTGTGTGTGTTTATTCATCCTTTGGTTTCATAATGGTCACAGAATAATTAACATGAACCCTGACAGTCCCTGTTAGTCAGCAACCATCCTATGTAGCTGCCGCCATGGCAAAACAAATGTTTGTCAGTTTCTCCTTTTTACAAGAACACCTTCTTAAAGTAGAACAACAAATCAGATTATTGAATGAAAAGATCCCAAACGTATCTCAGGCAGACGGACACTTGTTGTTATAATGAGTCGCTATGTCGTTATAACAAGGAATGTTGCATATGGTGTTAAAACGAGAAATAAATCCATCATTGCTGTGAGACAACTTATGAACATAAAACATGATGATCCAGATTAATGCTTAGACCTACCTGATGTCCTGATTCAGATTTAAAAATATAAAAATAATAAACCCTCCACCTCCAAGTGGACCAGAGACCACGCTCTTCCATTTCCACACCTATAGTTATATTACATGGTGCGTTCAGGCAGCTGGGAGCTTGGAAAGTTTCTGATTTAGTAACCCCCGACTTCCCAGTTGAGAGCGTTCCCATGACAACAACAAAGACACAACATGGCAGCCACCAGGAAATCTACTGTCTGAATACAGAAAGGTGACAAACGACCATCACAGGGACGAAATGGAGTGATTCTTATTTCTAAAACTACATTTCTACGTGTCTTTTTCAGCAGATAACGTTTAAAACAGACAACAAAAAACTAACGGCAACAAAGACTGGTGCCTCTTGTTGTCTGTCAATGTAGTGATTAGTGTTGTCTAAGAGCACAACACCCTGCTCCGACTAGTATGGCCTAAATGAATTATAAAGTGACTAATTATATCTCTTATTTACTTACGACGACAAACGTTTCCATGTCGAGTAACGTCAGACCGACTTTCCTGGTGATTTCTCCCCCTCGGAGGTCTGAACTTTCCCACTTCCCTTTTGCTTATGAATGCACCGTAATAAAAATATATATTAAACTAGTAAACCCTCTAAACATTGCCTCTAGAAGGGAGATGATCTGTCCAATAATATCCAAAAACACATTTTCTCTTCACAACAACAAAACACTGAGAAAGATGTATTTTGTCACGGTGGCAGTCATGAGTGTGTCTTTTACCTGAAGTATCGCGCGTCTCACTACACAAATGAAAAGTGACACCAGCAGTGTGTTGAAGTGTGTGTCGGTGCGTACCTCTCTCCTGTACGTAGTAAGCGAGGTAGAGGTCCAGCTCTTTGACGGAGACGGAGATGTGTCGAGGCTGCACACACAGGACCGGGTTGGAGCACTGGCCTCCCTTCACCAGCCGCTCCCCGTCGGTGCTCTCCAGAGGGATTCCTTTAAACAGGATGACCATCACCAGGTCCAGCCGCCACACCTCCAACGAGACAAAACACCGTCGTTATGGACTGGAAACATCTCCGCCTCCCTCTGACCAGGGTTACTGTCACGTTATATCACGTGGAGTCACCAAAATGTTGGACTGTACATTTATAACTTTTCTCATGCTGCAAAAATGGAGTGATGTTTGTCATCAGGGTGCATGTTAAACACATGTTGTTACACACCGAGCATGATTTTCAGCATGGCAAAGATGGCATTATATTACATTATGAAAATCTTAACAAACACTTTGAACAAAAGGGGATTAAGTAAGAGATAAAACCCGACTTGATCTCGTCACACCGCGTCTTACTTTCTGATAACTGAGGTGACTTGTGCTCCAAATGTTGTTCACACTTTGTTAAGTTGTCCAAACACTGGTGTAAAACCCGTTTCCTATGTGGCTCTTGCAGCTTCCTTCACATCTCCAGTGTGTTTAACCTTTGACCTTCGCATCTTTAAACTTTACGAACGTGACACGGATAATAATATTTCAAGTAATTTCAACAAACTATTTACACCTCAAACCCAGAGTGTGAGGATAAAAGTATGAAGATGAATATGGATCAGACTGGATGAAACAGAAGCCTAAACCATTCAGAATAAACCAATCACATGAAGCCTGAGTGGAGATGAGTTAAAGATCAACACATGTCAATCACCATCGATACGTGATCCAGCTTCAGGTCAGATCCAGTTTTTAATGGTAGCCTTGATTTAGTTTGAAAGACAAAACAATGAGAATTCATGTTTAATTAAGCAATAATGTGATTATACAAGTCACCAACTAAATAAAACATGTAATCTAAATGTTTTCCTATTTAGATTATGAAAACATAATCTAAGTATGTAGTCCTCACTCTCAAAATATATAACTTTTATTTAGCGTGATCTCCATTTCCACGGCAACACCTGGGGTATGACTAACAACTGGAAAACAATCAGTGGGTCAGCAGACTCTTGTATAACATGCAATGTTTACTACTCCAGGAAGTAGTCCGACCCTTAGCAACCACCCTAGCAACAGAGAGGATTTCTAGTCTCCAACTGAATAAATACAGAACATAGAAACACTAAACTGATCAGCTAGTTCAGTCTGGATGGAACAAAGATATCTGATGAACAAAGATGTCTGATGAACAAAGATATCTGATGAACAAAGATATCTGATGAACTAAGATATCTGATAAACAAAGATATCCGGTGAACAAAGATATCTGAAGAACAAAGATATCTGATGAACAAAGATATCTGATGAACTAAGATATCTGAAGAACAAAGATATCTGATGAACAAATATATCTGATGAACAAAGATATCTGATGAACAAATATATCTGAGGAACAAAGATATCTAATGAACAAAGATATCTGATGAACAAAGATATCTGATGAACAAAGATATCTGATGAACAAAGATATCTGTTGAACAAAGATATCTGAAGAACAAATATATCTGATGAACAAAGATATCTGATGAACAAATATATCTGAGGAACAAAGATATCTAATGAACAAAGATATCTGATGAACAAAGATATCTGATGAACAAAGATATCTGATGAACAAAGATATCTGATGAACAAAGATATCCATGTTCTCATGTGTTTTTAACATTTTAGCTCCGTGTCATGTGTTCAAACCAAACCGGTCCAGCTAGCCTCCTCTAGGACTGTAAGTTCGTGACTATCCGTGGTGTTACGGTACGGGTGCTCGGAGCGACCAAAAAGGACCAAAAGAGACCCGACTTCACCAAATGGGTCATTTAATAGAACTAGAACAAGTAGAAACTACATTATACTGCATATTATATGAAATTCTATTCTAATTAAATATTTTCTTTGAGGAGGTGGAGTGATATTTGTAGTGATGAGCAGGGTGTGTTGTCATGGTGATTTGTTCCAAATGTTCTGTTGACCAATCAGATCTCTGGGTTGAACTACTGGTTGGATAATAATAATTTAAAACCTCCCTCATGTTCTGAGTTTCTACAGATTATACTACTTTGTTAGCTGCATGATTGATGTGAAACATTAATAAATATAAGCTGACTGGTGTCCTCTGCACATGAAAACATGATCCGAGGATTCACCCACTTCATTTCAATTCTAAATAAAAAAATGTTTTTACCTTGTCAGCTTGCCGGAGACAGTCTATGCGCCTCATCTTGCCCTTCTGGTCCGGGTTGGACAGGACACAACACGCCGCTTTCTTCCCCGTGATTGACAGGACGAAGTCTTCTCTGCATTCAGGTCTAATGTCCTTTCTCAGCTTGGCCAACAGTCGGCTGGCCCACTTCTGTTTCACCTGGGAGCACGATCATATCATACAAACATATCTGACACTCAATGTATTGAATAATAATTTCTACTAGCACCTGAGTATACTTAGGGTCAGTTGGGAATGTGAAAATGTTTAAAACACCGGTTTTACAATGAATAAAATCCGTTAGCAAACATTTACATCCAATGGAAAGTGTCTTCAGTGATTTAGAAACATTTTAATAAAACTGAAAACATTCAATTGAATTTTTTTAATAAGACTAGAAATCCCACGTCCTGTCGTAACATACTGTACATCCAGGTCTGTGTCGTAATAAATGAAGGGAAGACTATGATTCTGATAGGACACAGTTGTTGTCATGACAACAGATGATGCTTCCAATATGGATGTTGCTGCGAAGAAGCTACAGATTCTTACAACGGTTGGATGCTTCACACACACATCACAGAAGATCAACACGATCCGTTTTAAGATGGACACTAAAGATTAGTGAGATATGGTCACAGTCTCCTCTTCTGTTATCAAGTTATGGTGCTGAATAACTGACAGAAACGTGATGACGTCACAGTGAAGTTGACCTTTGGCCTTTTGGATATAAAATGTTATCATTTTATCCTGTCGTCATAATTAGTGTGAGAATTCAGGAGTAATGGCCACAAATGTTTTTAATCTAATCAGTTCATCGTCAGGACAAAGTGAACATTTACACCAAATTAGAGTAACGCCCACTCCACTGGCCCCGCCCACCTCCGCCTTCTCTCCCAGCAGCTCGTCTTTGACCGCTCTCTCTTCTTCTTTGGTCATCCTCTTCTCGTGCTTTTTGAAGTACTTCCTTTTTCTGGCCTGGAGGTTGAACCATGTGTAGGCGAAGGCACGGACCTGGGGCAGCAGAGCCTCGATGAACGGATGGAACTCATCCTACAGGACAGACAGACATGAACACACACACACACACACACACACACACACACACACACACACACACACACACACACACACACACACACACACACACACACACACACACACACACACACACGGTATCAGTGACTGAACTAAATATAACCACACAAAACAGAGTCATTCATCATCATCAAGCTGAAACAATCGCTCGATTCACTGATCAGCCAATGGACAAAACATCTAACAGCAGCTGTTTCAGTAAATGTTTCAGTAATTATTCACTCTCCCACTGAAATGAGCCGCTTCTCTCAGTTTGTAAAGTCTTTGTGTTTTGAAGCAACTTGAGAACTTACTACTACTACTAGTGAGTGGATGAATAACACACCAGGTGGATGCATCAGTAACGCTGCAGCTCTGATATGAAACCACACGGAGGACATGGACCACATATCTGCATCACCACCTTCCTCTGTTATGTATATTTAAATGCCTCACAAATAACCAGGTGGAAATGTGTGTTATTGTTGAATCCAGTGGGACAACCACAACCAGGATTGGATTTTTTACTGTAACGTGTAGCTGAGGGATTTGCCACGAGTTGATCGTTCTTGCTGGTCTGGTCTTCTTGCTCGTGTTTCCCCCGTGGTCCGGAGGACTGAGTCTGGAGGCAACCAGACAGCTCACAGACTAAACCGACTCTGAACTGACCAGCCGAGCAGCACCACCAGCTGTGTATCTGATATCTACATGTCCTGATCTCACCGGGACTTTTAATGCAAAAAAAGCACACGCATGAAGTAACTTCTCCGGGGTCGACACTCGCCAGGGGTGGCGGGTATTATTGAATTGCGCCCCCTAAGTTATGGCAGGTCGATAAAGTTAAAAATGTTATTGTGCTAAAAATGTTTATATTAGCTGGTATCGATATTTTCACAATAAATGTCACATGATTATTTATTTCGAGTTTAAAGGCTGTTTTTTGCAACTGAGTGAAAGTTGAAGAAACCAGATTGTAATTTTGCTGGTTTTAAACTGAGCAAAATAAATATCTCAACAAAAAAAGAAGAAGTGCTGCAGTTAAATACAACATACATGTATGCTGGCACTGACTGAAGATTTAAAAAGTTTAAAAAAGTTTGAAGGTGTTTGCTCTGAAGGTTCCAGTCTGTCTGTAAACTGAGGCTCAGATGTGCAACTGGACCACATATCAGAGCTATTAGAGGAGGAAGAGCGTTTGTCTCTCCACACTCTGCTTACAGCTGGGAGGGTTCTGGTCAGGTTACTGGTACCTGAGGGTTCTGGTCAGGTAGCTGGTACCTGAAGGTTCTGGTCAGGTAACTGGTACCTGAGGGTTCTGGTCAGGTCGCTGGTACCTGAAGGTTCTGGTCAGGTAGCTGGTAGCTGATCTGTTTGTTTTATGGTTCTGTTTTATGGTGCTGTGTACTGCTGACCTGGTCGTTTGCTGCTGGGTTCTGGCCTGGTGCTTGTTGAGGGTCCACTGACACTCGTTCAACACACTTTCTGCATGTTTTAACGGGATATTTCTATATTTTATATCCTTTTTTTTAACGATGCTTTTGTCCTTCAAACTTCTCTTGTTTCAGTGCAGCAGCTTCAGCGTCTGTCACTTGCTGGCCTGAATTTACCTCCCGCTGTGCACCTGAACTGCCCCCTGCTGTGACTGGTCGGGTTAGGCACGAGTCACAGCAGCAGAGTCTAGAGTGCACTGACTAATTCATTTATGTGCAGGCAATCTAAGCATGGAAATTAATTATAACGAATATGTATTTGTGACATTTTCTGCATTAGTTTCGAATTAAAAGCGCTTCTTTCAAATTAAAAGCTCTCTGGCGCTTCAAGTGTGGTTCAGCCATATACGAGCTTCTGACCAAATCGTGTTTTCTGGTTCGTGAGAAACCAGTCAAAAGTGTTTTTCTATTCGTGCGATAATCCTTTAATCCTTAATTTAAACAGGTTGTCTTATTTAGATCTGGATCGGGTTTTTTAACAGACCTGTGTACAAAAAAGTCCCATACAGTTAAGCATAAGCAGATGTATATACGGTATATGCATTAACTCCATTTGTAAACAACAAATAAAAGTATTTGATGTGATTTCAGAGTTCAGAGTGCATAAGAGGTGCAGCTGATGTTATCATGTTCTGAGACCTGACGATGTAATCACTGTATTTAAAGGTGACAGCAGAGGGAACCTGACACTCCTTGCAGTCAGTCTTATAAATAAGCAACAAGCTACTCGATCCTGCCTCCTTTTCACATGACATACATATATTTTTCTGTATTTATGTTTATTTTGTGATATTTGTTGGAAATAGAGTTTCTCATTTTTATTTGCATATGTAAACTAGAATTTGTTTGGATTTGTATTTGTTCCTTCTGTTTCATAACAAGTCTCATTTTGTATTTATCTTTATATTTCTGTAGGTGAATGATTGTTTATTTACGTCGCTCCAGTTAGTGCACACTGATGCTTTTTGTGGGTAGGTGGAGATAGAGGTACAACAATTGTTGGTAAATTTACTCAATAACTTTAAAAATGGTATTAAAATAAACATTAAAGAGAAAGACAGACAAAAATAGTCAAAAGACTGAAGAACTTCTATAAGATAAATATTCGGCATTTTTAATCAGATCTCTAAATGGTATCTCAGCCCACGTTGAATGATGTTACTGTTTCTGTAAAAACCTGACAGCTTCACATCTTTTAAAATGAAACTCTTTGAGCACCTGGTTTGTGCTCTTCAACTTTAGCAGTGTACATTGTCTACTGTTACCTCATCAACTGACTTCCATAAGCAACAGTTCATAGACTTTAAGTCATAAATGGGTGCATTAAAATGGGAAGTCAACACTTCAACAGTAGCAAAGACAGCTCAGCAAAACCTTTTTTTTAAAGACAGCTGAAATATGTCTCGTATCACGGGACGCTATGATTCAATTTTATCGTGCTGGAATTCAGAGCATCCTCTTCTCCCCAGCACGAGAGGAAGCGTCCGGACAACATGGTACACATTGCATCAAAAATCACAGGTCTGGTGTCTTTTATCAAAGCCGACACCATCAGACTACAAAAAAGTGGACACGAGATCCTTCTTGACTCCTCCCAACACTCGAACCATCTGTTTTAACTTCCTCTAGTCTTTAAAAAGTATCAGAAATGGGACGGCTCTCCCGCAGCACCTTCATTTAAACAGGTTGTCTTATTTAGATCTGGATCGGGTTTTTTAACAGACCTGTGTACAAAAAAGTCCCATACAGTTAAGCATAAGCAGATGTATATACGGTATATGCATTAACTCCATTTGTAAACAACAAATAAAAGTATTCGATGTGATTTCAGAGTTCAGAGTGGGCGTCACGGTGGTGCAGTGGTTAGCACTGTCGCCTCACAGCAAAAAAGGTTCCGGGTTCGAATCCGGTCCTGGGCCTTTCTGTGCAGAGTTTGCATGTTCTCCCTGTGCTTGCGTGGGTTCTCTCCGGGTTCTCCGGCTTCCTCCCATCATCCAAAAACATGCACCTCAGGTCAGGTTATCTGGCGCCGCGCTAGTGGCAGCCTGCTGCAGCATCTCCCCCCTGAGAGCCCCCCTGCTGTAGTGAAGACATTTCCCCTTGGGGATTAATAAAGTGAAATTAAAATTTTTTTTAGATCTGGATCTGTTTTTAACAGACCTGTGTACAAAAAAGTCCCAGAGTTGAGCATAAGCAGATGTACATACGGTATTAACTCATTTGTTAATGCATATTAACAAATGGAGGCGGACTTCGGAGGCCGCCTGCTCTCCGAAGTCCTTAATTGTTTAGAAGCTCTTTTTATTTCATCCATAAGACAGTCAGGGTATGTATACAATGCTGCAGCTTTGCTGGTTTGTCATAGTGGCCGCAATCCTCATTTTAATTATTTTATCATCACCAAGAGAAGAGAACACATCAGTCCAGTTCTGCCTGCTCTGCACTGGCTGCCTGTAAGACACAGGATTGACTTTAAGCTCCTCCTCCTCCTCACATACATAACAAACTACTCTTGAAGCTCTCTTGCACTTGAACTACCGCGCCTTTAAAATGCATATTGCTTTATTTTATATTTCAACTCTATCTGTGTGAATGTAATGTTCTTGCTGTAAAGCTCTTTGAGCTGCATTTCTAATGTGAAACATATACAAATCAAGTTTATTATTATTATTATTATTCTTGTTGTTGTTATTATTTTCTCATCAGTTATGTTTTTGTGGTGTGAAGTTTTGGTTTGGTTTTCTGAGACTTTACCTTGAGGTCTTTCATGCCTCACCTTCAGAGCCAAGTCAGCCTTCCCAAACACAAAAACTATAAATGATGACAGTCAGAAGGCTCTGCTGGGGTTTATGGGAAATGTGGTCTCATCACCAGAATTAACTACTAATCATCACACATCCCTGCCTCAGTCTAATCATACAGAGCGTGTCAAATGACATGAGTGTATTTGGCCTCCCAGCTGTTGAAAGTTGCACAATTGTATTTGTGCATACACTATGTGTTGAATTAATATTATTTAGTAGCCTTTATATTTCATATTACAGTTGCTGACTGGCGCTTTTAAAGCTGCGTCACTTTTAGGACTCTTTTCTTAGAAGCTTTAATGTGTCTTTAAGTTCAGGAAATAAAAAATATTTTCAGATATTTCTGTGATGTGAAGTGTGCTTGTTATCATAAGAAATGATTACATCAGACTTGTTCTTTAGTGGTTCGTTTTTAGCACATAGGGGAAATGTTTGTTGCACAAGAGGGATTTTATGTTGCAATACTGCAAGCAGCCACTGGGACGAACCGGTGACAACCCTGAGTAACAGTATTCAGCTGTGGCTGAATAGTGTGGCTTCTGGTTCCTTCAGCAGCAATGAGTGCAGCAGGCATTAGGAAGATATACACTGCTTCAAAAAATAAAGGGACCACTTAAACAACTCAATGTAACTCCAATCAATCCCACTTGTGTGAAATCAAGCTGTCCAGTTCGGATCAACACTGATTGAGGATCAGTTTCACCTGCTGTTGTACAAATGGAACAAACAGGTGGAAATGAGGCAATTATCAAGACAACCCTATAAAGGAACGGTTCTGCAGGTGGTGACCACAGACCGTTTCTCTGTCCTCGTCCTTTCTGGATGGTTTTTGGTCCCTTTTGTATTTTTGCCAGTGTCCTCACCACTAGAGGGAGCATGAGGTGTCTCCAGCCCACAGAAGTTGCTCAGGTAGTGCAGCTCATCCAGGATGGCACATCAATGCACACTGTGGCAAGAAGGTTTACTGTGTCTGTCAGCACAGTGTCAAGAGGACGGAGGACATACCGGGAGACGGGCCGGTCCACCAGGAGACGTGGAGGGGGCCGTAGGAGGACAACAACCCGGCAGCGGGACCGCTATCTGCTCCTTTGTGCAAGGAGGAGCAGGAGGAGCGCTGCCAGAGCCCTACAAAATGACCTCCAGCAGGCCACTAATGTGCATGTTTCTGCTCAAACTGTCAGAAACAGACTCCATGAGGGCGGTACGAGGGCCCGACGTCCACAAGTGGGGTCTGTGCTCACAGCCCGACACCGTGCGGGGAGACCGGACTTTACCGGAGAACACCGAGATCGGCAGCTTCTCCGTCGGCGTCCTGCGGTCTTCACGGATGAGAGCAGGTTCACACTGAGCACATGTGACAGACGTGACGGAGTCTGGAGACGCCGTGGAGAACGTTCTGCTGCCTGCAACATCCTCCAGCGGGACCGGTTCGGCGGCGGGTCAGCGACGGTCCGGGGAGGCGTTTCTTCGGAGGGCAGCGCAGCCCTCCGTGTGCTAGCCAGAAGTACCCTGACTGCCATTAGGTCCCGGGATGAGATCCTCAGACCCGTTGAAGACCATCTGCTGGTGCAGCGGGTCCTGGGTTCTTCTGATGCAGGACAATGCTCGGCCTCATGTGGCTGGAGTGTGTCAGCGGTTCCTGCACGATGAAGGCGTCGACGCTACGGACCGGCCCGCCCGTCCCCCAGACCCGAATCCAATCCGGCACATCCGGGACATCGCGTCTCGTTCCGTCCGCCGACGCCACGTCCACCGCAGACTGTCCGGGAGTGGACCGATGCTTTGATCCGGGTCTGGGAGGAGATCCCTCAGGAGAACATCCGTGGTCTCATCAGGAGCATGCCCAGGCGTTGTAGGGAGTGATACAGGCACGTGGAGGACACACACACTACTGAGACTCATTTGGACTTGTCTTCAGGAATCTCCACAGAAGTTGGATCAGCCTGTGATCTGATTTTTACACTTTTATTCTGAGTATGATTCTGAATCCAGACCTCCATGGATAATGATTCTGATTTCGATTGATCATTCTGATGTTATTTTGTTCTCAACACATTCCACTATGTGATGAATCAAGATTTGAACTGGAACATTTCATTCATTGAGATCTAGGATGTGTGTTTAAGTGTTCCCTTTATTTTTTTGAGCAGTGTATTTCTCTGCAGTGGCACATAAACACAGCACCCCTAGCAGAACAGGTGCTAGTCCAGACACAACACAGGTACACGGCAGCCTCTCACAGCTGCCCCCACTGCACCCCACCTCCCTCCCCTTCCCACCACCGCTCAGTGGTCATCCAGCCTCCGTGTCCTCTGACCCACCACCTCACTCATTACACATCCACATGTATACCCAGACTGCTTTGACTGACATCCAGCATGACCAAGGAGAAACTGGCTTTTTACTAAGACAGATCACCATGGTAACCTGTGCTGCAGCCTGTCTGCTCCTGAGCAAGTTCCAGTGAGAGAGAACTTATTGGGCCTTCATTTGCATCTGCAGCCTAATTTCCTCTCTGCAGAAACTTAACTTTAAAAAGAAGCATCATATATTCATAATAATTCATGCAGATGATCCACTGAAGATGAAAGTTCTTGATTAAAAATCACATCAATAATAATTACCACAATTCCTCACAGCTGTAGCCTCACTTTTAATATTTACAGCCGGAGCACCAATGGTGCAAAAGCTCTATTGTTCTTCAAGGAATTATTATTCTTTTCTGTTCTTATTTTTCTCCAAAATAAATTGCCTTTTTGGTGGCTTTAACATATTCAAAAACTCATGAAAGTTGGTACACTCACCCGGCGAAAAATTACTTATTTTAGTGGTTTTGCAAGTGGGCGTGGCCAAATGTCTCACCAGCGCCCCCTAAACTGCAGCCCCGGTAGCTACATTTACCTACATGCGTGAAATTTGTTGGACATGTGTATCACACCGAGTTGTACAAAAAAGTCTCCTCGCATCATGGCCGCAATTTAACATGAAGTCTGCCATTTTCAATTTAGAGGCCATTTTGGCGATTCGCACGTGTTGTATTTTAACGAACTCCTCCTACAGACTTTGATGTACCGACCTGCAATTTTGTCTGTCCTTAACACCTGGGAAATGAAAAGTTGTTAAAAGAATTTGTTTTCGTCGGACTGGGTGCCCGTGGCGAGACGGCCATTTTGAGCGTTTCGCCAATACATTGAAGTTGCTGTAAAACCTTTGTACATGGACTGACCTTCTCCAAACTTTTTTTGAGTATGTCAAAGCTGCCAAAAAGTGCATTTCTTTTTTCTTTTTTTTATGAAAAATAAGGAAAGAGAACGAGAAAAAAATGAGCGGGGATATGGGATATCCCTGCTTGCAGTTTGAATTAGATATTACTCCTACTGTTTTTCATTTTAGTTGTGATGAATAATTTCCTGTTTTTAATGTATGTTTTATCACATAAAAGTTTTAGTTTAAGACGTGAACCTGCGAACATGACACATGACTGTGCGATGTGGAAACTGGAGCGTTGCACAAACACGAAGACGTTTTGGACGTTTGGTGACATCAGAGACATTTTGTGTCAGTGGACGTACAGAGTCAGGAGTTTTCTACATCAATACGTATCATTTTATATATTTTCACGAGGCAATTCAACATTTTAGACATTTTTTGAAGTAAAAAACATTTCAAATTGTTATTCAAAGATGAGTATTTCTATGTGTTTGAAAATGCCCGAGGACAATGTTCAACGTGATGAACTGGACACGCGGCTCCTCGGCGAGTCAGAACCACAACTTTAGCATGCAGAGTTCACTTTAGTTCATCCTGGACTGAAACAGTGACAAGTGCTCCTCTAAACCTGCATTGACTAAAACCAACTAACAGGGACAGCACTGGACTCAGAGAACACTTTGGATCTGGTCTACGGGCAGTTCAGCAGATATCGATCTGTCATATATATCAGTGAATATGATGTCTGATATGAAAACTGCTGTTTTACAGAACGTAAAGCTGAAGAACATGCTGGGTGAAATTTGAAATGGTAATAATTTCTATAATTTTAATAATAGTTATTTATAATGATCACATTCCCAGAGAAGTTTACCGTTCTAGTGCACTAATGTCATTTTGGACCATATAGTTTATCCTTGAACTCTAAATGATCTCGCCTCCTTTGTTTGACAGCCACATTTCAATATCGGCATTGAAGTCCTCCTCCTCTACTGAGGTCATAGGTCAGGTTTGCCAGGTTGGTGGCCTGCAGCTCACCAGAGTTGAGTTCCCCACCAACATCTCACCACTCTTTGAGATCGCCTCGTTCTGACCCGACAGATGTGGAGTGGTTTTATTAAAGAGCTGGAGCATCACAAAGCAACAGCATCCATACGTGGTGATTAACGTACGCTGAACAGCAGCGGGACCTTCATCAGGTATTTAAATCTGACGTGATATTATGATTTAACACCAGACTTAAAAACCATCATTTAATCACTGTGAACGGCTTCATTTTTATTCTCAGCAAGACTTCAAATATCTTTGGGAAGGACTAGTTTTCTTCCTGGAGTTAAAATAAGTTATTACAGGGATTTAAAGGCTTCACTTTTTGCAATGTGTATGTGCTCCTACCACTAAAGTAAATCAAGAATTAGGCAATGAATAGTCAGCCTAATAATGAAAACAGACTTTACTGTACTCTGTCCAGAAGGATGTTAAACTGTTGTCAATTGGTGTTTCCAGAACAATCAATAAAACTTTAAAAAATAAATTTAAAAATAACTTGAATGTAGGCCTTTATATTTCCAGTGTTTTATCACCGTTCTCTAAAGGAGGTCATAGTTCTTCATGGAAGTGAACTTTTTGCCCTCATATTTATTTAAAGGGTTGCTTCACTCAAATTAAAAATAACTAGAGATTAAGTACATTAATAAAAGATAAACAGAGAACTGTGTTGTTGAGTTTGTGGCACATGAAAACATCACATTAATAAAATTCTGTAAAAGGAGCAACATGTGTTTCCAGAACCGCTGACGCCACATCCACAGAACCAGCACAACTTTATCAACACACACACACACCCACACCCACACACACACACACACACACACAAGCTGACTGACATACTGTACACAAGAGGATTTACTGAAGCCTCTCAAACACTCATTTCTGGATGTTCCAGCTAATAACCATGTTCAGAAGAGGTCCGGCCCGATGAGTGGGTCTGGACCGTCTACCTGCTGGTGCTGGTCCATATCACAGCCTGCCCTACTCTGCACAGTGAGCTGCAGCAGTGGAAACGAAGCAATCAGTCTGTCACACACTGAGTGAAGTGAACCAGGTGTGGTGGGTGAGGAGGTTTCACAGGAGCCCAGTGGACCAGGAGGCCCAGACGAACCGAATGGGACCGGAGTTTTACCTGAGACAGAGACAGGGAGGAAAACATCATTTTGATGAGGGGCTGAATCCGAGAGGGCTCCTCCGGACGGACACTCTCATTCCCCCCGCGGCGTCACTTCTTCCTGCACGTTTCCCCCGCTGGTTCCGTTAGACGGCGCCGTTTCCCCCGCTGGTTCCGTTAGACGGCGCCGTTTCCCGGGCTGGTTCCGTTAGACGGCGCCGTTTCCCCCGCTGGTTCCGTTAGACGGCGCCGTTTCCCCCGCTGGTTCCGTTAGACGGCGCCGTTTCCCGGGCTGGTGTGCAGGTTTTTCGACTGCCTCGGATGACTCCGCCGCGGTAACTCCAGAAAACGATGACACACCAGAAAAGTTTAGGCCCCAGAAAGAAAATATCCCGCAGCAAGGAAAGCGCTGAGAAAGTTGGAAATGATGGTTGTTCGGAGAATATGTCCGGAGGTGTCGGAGCGGAGGGACCGAGTCGGTTTGGGAGGGAAGGAGAGGAGATGAGGGGGCGAAGAATAAAAGAAAGAGAAGTGAAATGACGTTATGAATTCAGCCCATCCCAAAGTATGGGCTTAAAGCTGCAGCCGCTGCACTCCGCCCCCCCACCAGCCCACTCCAGTTCACCTCAGGTCCACAGTCAGCACGGCACGGCACGGCCCACTGTCACCGGTACAGGGGCACGCAGAGTGCACCGTGCTCCGACCAGCTGCTCTGAGACGATGACGTCAAGGAAAACACAATGTGACGCGTTGCACGCGTTCATAAAAACAGAACACATCACAACACCGGAGCAGCCGGTACTTCCTGGTTCGTTTAGCTGCGTCTCTGGTTCCTCTGGTACCTCAGAGGCCTGCTCATTACAGCTACTGAACAAATGCAGCTTTTAGATATAAAACCAACATCAACTTTGACGATCATTATGCATTAAAAATATGCACCGCAAGACACCAGCTTAAAAAAACCAGCCAGAGTGAGAACTAATGAATATATGTCAGTTATCATAGATCTTCTTCACTTATAACCACAATACAGAAGAAAATGTGACTCATCCGGAACTTCTCTTCCAATCCCATAATTCACCCAGCCTGCCATCCTCTTGGACATTTTTAAATCAGCCATAAGAGGAAGGATTCCTGCTCTCACCTGTGACGCTAAGGATATTTGGCTTCTTTATCTTTGCTTGATATATTAAATTATGAAGTATGTAAAACACTTTAAATCAGTTGTACCTTGACCAACACCCTATGGCACTTATACATTCTTTGATCAGTGATCATAATCTATAATATCTCAACATCAGGCGCCCTATAGGCCTGCAATATTTACTGTTTATTCTATACGTTTATTGGGCAAATAGGTGCTTTTACCTGCATACATTCAGTCTAAGATACAGGACTTTTACAAGGAACAGGAATATTTTTTACAGAGTGGTAGTTCAGTGAAGCTCTGAATATATATATATATATATATATATATATATATATATATATATATATATATATATATATATAGATAGATAGATAGATAGATAGATAGATAGATAGATAGATAGATAGATAGATAGATAGATAGATAGATAGATAGATAGATAGATAGATAGATAGATAGATAGATAGATAGATAGATAGATAGATAGATAGATAGATCGATAGATCGATAGATCGATAGATAGATAGATAGATAGATAGATAGATAATAGATAATAGATAGATAGATAGATAGATAGATAGATAGATAGATAGATAGATAGATAGATAGATAGATAGATAGATAGATAGATAGATAGATAGATAGATAGATAGATAGATAGATAGATAGATAGATAGATAGATAGATAGATAGATAGATAGATAGATAGATAGATAGATAGATAGATAGATAGATAGATAGATAGATAGATAGATAGATAGATAGATAGATAGATAGATAGATAGATAGATAGATAATAGATAGATAATAGATAGATAGATAGATAGATATATATATAGATAATAGATATATAGATAGATAGATAGATAGATAGATAGATAGATAGATAGATAGATAGATAGATAGATAGATAGATAGATAGATAGATAGATAGATAGATAGATAGATAGATAGATAGATAGATAGATAGATAGATAGATAGATAGATAGATAGATAGATAGATAGATAGATAGATAGATAGATAGATAGATAGATAGATAGATAATAGATAATAGATAGATAGATAGATAGATAGATAGATAGATAGATAGATAGATAGATAGATAGATAGATAGATAGATAGATAGATAGATAGATAGATAGATAGATAGATAGATAGATAGATAGATAGATAGATAGATAGATAGATAGATAGATAGATAATAGATAGATAGATAGAAGATAGATAGATAGATAGATAGATAGATAGATAGATAGATAGATAGATAGATAGATAGATAGATAGATAGATAATAGATAGATAGATAGATAGATAGATAGATAGATAGATAGATAGATAGATAGATAGATAGATAGATAGATAGATAGATAGATAGATAGATAGATAGATAGATAGATAGATAGATAGATAGATAAATAGATAATAGATAGATAGATAGATAGATAGATAGATAGATAGATAGATAGATAGATAGATAGATAATAGATAGATAGATAGATAGATAGATAGATAGATAGATAGATAGATAATAGATAAATAGATAATAGATAATAGATAGATAGATAGTCTATTAGCTGAGATAAATCCGTCACATGGAGACTTGCAGAGTTGTGTGGTTTGATTCCAGCTCCGTGGCTCTGCAGACTGTGCAGCATTATGCCACACTTCCATACAGGCTATTCTCAGCAGGCAGCAATCTGTGTCATGCTCCTAATGGGACAGATGTGGGACAACCTTGACTGTTTGGTTCTCTACACCGGATTCTGAGTAGTTGTCGAGCGGCCCACGTCCCAACTTGAATGTTGCAGAGTGATTCCAGCTGAATCTTCAGAAGGATCTCGGCTCACCGAGCAGCTGTCTGCCGGGACAGGAGGCCCTCTGTCGGCCTGTCATTCTAACTCAGCCCGCTGGCTCTAACTGCGGCCATTTTCTGCTGACTAACACAAACACGCACAAACATCCACACATCCACAAACCAGGAGGAGGAGGAGGAGGAGGAGGAGGAGGCTTGAGCTGAACTTCAACTTGGCCTTGCACCGTCCCGCGTGACGAACGGAACGGGGGCAGACGGGCCTGCCGCCGCACGCTCTTCTGCAAAACCCCGAGCTCAACAACTTTCACCTGGAAGCGCATACCTGATATAAACACACCGAGGCATGCTTTTTGCCTAATCGCTCGACATCAGGGGCTGAAATACACATCTGCCGGTGGGATAAAGCCTGCGTCAACGTCAATACGTCCCGTTTTCCTGAACACTGGCGACGCAACTCAAAACTTCATTCGAAACGATGGTAGTTTAAAGTTGATTTCGTTTTTTAACAGATGTTATAAAAGTTTACTGTGTGAAAAAGTATCGTCTCCTGTTTGATGGTATTTGGACAAATTCGGCACAGATATAATGATCAAAAAGAGCTTCCTGTCAGTAAAATATTAACTTTAATCATGGTTTTACGCTGCCAGCTTCCGGTGAGTTGGACGGAAAGCACTAACTGGATGAACGGGCTACACGACTGTCAAAGTTGAGATTTTATTTTAAATTGCGGTGTTTTGTGTGTCTTGCGTGTGCCGAATGTGAGAATGGGTCTTGGCAAGTCAACGCTCTTTTCGACTTGCGTTGTGTCGGTGTGTATCTTTGCCATCGTTCAAGGGACATTTTATTTGCCAGATTCTGAATGAGATGCTGCGACAGATGTACTCCATAGGAAAAACGTCACGGATCGGACCATCATTTTCGGACACTGCAACAAACTAAAAGACGGAGAGAATTTGTTGTGTTTGACAGTTGGAGAAACGGACGCCGCCGCCGCGCTCTGCTCCACTTCCAGCTGCGTAGCCTTTGTTACTCATTCAACTCCTCGCATTGCGTCTTTTTGGAAAACACGGAACAGCACGCCAATAGGAAGAGACTCTCTACTACAGTATTGTACCGGAACAGGTTTTGTCCTACCATGTCGAAGCTGAGCCGCCACCGGGGGAAGTTCGCGCTGATCTCAGTGCCTGCCCATCTCGCGCTGTCGTTCGTTATCATTCCATTTCCATCATTGTGCGCGTGCCAGCTGGAGTAAATCCGCGGTGCTCGAGACCAGAAACGTCCCGCGTCAGGCTCCGGGCTCCGCGGCAGTAACCCCCCCACCCCCGCCCGGTAGGCTGCGGCAGAGCAGCGTCGTGCTACCTTAACCTTCTACCTCTCCTCTCCGGCTCCGTCCCTCTCTGCTCTTCTTCACATCTCGAACCATTTTCCTTCCTTTCTATCACTTTTTCCTCCCGTCGCTCTTTGATCACTTTCTGTAGCCTCTCCCCTTGTTTCATCGGTCTAACTTTATCCTCTGCTGTCTTCGTTTTTAACAGGCAAGTGAATGTGCAGAGTCCATTTGCTTGATGTTGAACAAGGGACCTTAATGTGTGAGAGTGAGGTGCATGTCCACCTGCAGCTCTGAAATCTGCATGTGTCGGGTACAAGTTTCTTATTCACTAATGAGTCACCGATAAATAAACACAAAAGGGGATCTGGAGTCCTTCATTCTTTCCCAGGAACAAAGAGAACTATAAGAACACATCTCTGCTGCGGGATTGCGCGCGTCTCCAGTTTACAAAAAATGGCGCATTATTGAAATATAAAATATGACAGAGGAGACCCTGAACTGTTGAGCAGCTCAAATAAAAACTTATGCAATAATGGGGCAACTTTTTACTTCCAAAACTCCAGAAACGGGTCTCCTCAGTTCCCCGGCTTTACAGAGTGTTGTTAAAAGAAGAGGTGACGCAACACAGCGGTAAACATGCTCTTGTCCAACATTTTACATAAAACCGTAACATTTACAGTTACACATTAACAGTGTTAGCACTTGAAATTTTCTCTTGCATATACACGCATATATATATATATATATGTGTGTGTGTGTGTGTGTGTGTGTGTGTGTGTGTGTGTGTGTGTGTGTGTGTGTGTGTGTGTGGATGTATATAGATGAGGTTAAGGGTCTTTTTTTTACCAAAGTGAGCAGCTGCTCTCTCTACCCATGGATACTGCAAATAAACTCATCTGAACTGCAGAACCCTTCCCATCTATCCAAAACAATGATTGACACACAGACATGAGAAACCAGAGACAAGTGAACATCACAGCGGCAGAAATGGAGTCAGACTGCATCAGGTTGAAAAGTAAGACAGGGAAACAGCTCAAATACACACAGACACAAATGAATGAACAGATAAATTATTATTAACTGAATTGCTAATAACTCAGCATCAAGTTTAGGTTTTGCTGTTTTCTTGTAGTGAGAGCCCGTCTCTGTTTTCCTGGACATTCATGTTGAAGCCTGAAGGTGTGAGTGGAGACTGTATCATTTGATAAATGGCCAGCATTTATATATAATGCCAATTTCAGCATCCCTGCACTGGTTACCTGTACATTTTAGAAATGATTTAGCATGCAGAGATCTTTCAGCAGAGGTCAGTTAGTCATTACTTGGTTCGGGTAAAAAGGAGATTGAGCCCTTGGAGTTATAAGTATGCCTCTTTCTTTTGAACAGTCTTCTTATTTTATGTTTTAACCTCACTTTGTTATTTATTTAATATTGTTTTTACATTATTTGTAAGTAGTTAATAACTATTTGTCGTCCCTTTTGCTTATGTCTTTGTAAAGCACTTTTTACCTTGTTTTTTAAGAGTACTATAAAATAAAGTTATTATTATTGCAATATTGAAAATATTATCCCAACAGTCCTGGTTCTCGGGAAACTAAGTGTCTCGGACCGAGTCAGACGCTGTTCCAGCCAATCAGCAGCAGGGGGCGCTGGTGCTGGTGGACGAGACGGAGGGGAGAAGGAGGACAGGAGGACAGTGGCAGCAGGAAGGATGGTGAATCTGGCATATGCAGACACACTGCACTGTTCAGGAGGACAGAAACAGCCAAAGATGTGATGTGATCAGGTGAGAGCAACATCTGCCTGACAGCCGGGTCACATCACGTCCTCCATCGCTCTGTGACGTGAGCTCAGTGAATACAACATGCATTTAGTGTGTGTCTCTGTGAAACAGTGTATGTTGTATGTTGTTTTTTAAATTTAGCCTCAGGAAATTTGCTGCGACGAATGAATGACGCAAAATGCTGCTCTGAATGTTTTTTTTAATCAGAACTATTCAATAACAGCAGTGAAGCAAATTTTTCAAAAGTTGCAACACTTGTTAGAAATAATGTTAGAATCTTCAGACAAAATGAAGAGCTCGACATCATCCGGTGAGGAAGATCACGTCCTGCTCCTCCTCACTCGACCAAACCAGGAGACTTTAGTGAATCTCACTGTCTCGTCCTGCAGCAGCAGCCTGTGTGTCATGGTGTTGTTCTTGTATATGTTCTTACAAAGTTAAAAACACCCAAAAGCACAAGTTATGAAACATGAGCATCTAAAAAGAGACATCTGAAAGGTCAGTTATAACTCTTCTTATGATCACAGTTTTCCACCTCATCCACCAGATGTCCCCACACGTCCTCGCCATGCCTGGTCTCCTGTCCACCACCACCACCTCACCTGCTCCCTGTTCCCCCTTCGCTTTACCTCTCCTCGTCTTGCCTTCGTTGCCTGTCAGTTGAGCTCACTTCCTGCCTGGTTTGTCTGCACTGCTTCTCTGTCACAACCATGACACTCTGAGTCCAAGAGGGTTTTATATTTATGAATTATTCAACAAGTGGTTCCAACCCAGAGATCTGATTGGTCAACTGAACATTTGGAACAAATCATCATGACATCACACCTTGCTCATCACTGGAAATATCAATCTACCTTCTCAATTGGAACATAGAATTAGAATTGAATTTCATATAATATGTAATAATAGTAACTGTTCAACTCCAAGGTTTGTTTGTTGTTGTTGTTGTTTTTATGTTTTCACATCGTCTGTAGCCCGTACGTACATCCTGTTCTCATCAATGCAATATTTCAACAACGCTGAGAGGGAATTTCTTTAAAACTTGGTAGAGAGATTAGTTGGTACAAATAATGAATTGTTGAGATCTGGGGGGTCAAAGGTCAAGGTCAATGTGACCAGACCTAATCCGCTCCGGGTTACAGTTGAGATAACAGATCAAAAGCTCTGCCTGCTAACCAATCAATCCAAGTGACAGCACCAATGTGCCATGCCAGGGTGGAGCGCTCAGAGACCGTCGAACCTCTTTAAAGATAAACCGATGTCATCCTCTGACAGGAACTGATTGAAGCACTGAAGACTTGTTCTCATATTCATTGGATGGTGCGGTAGTAGCAGCTAAAAGAATGAGGATAAAATGATCCCACGCTCTATAAGAATCCATCGAAGCAGCTCATTAAGTTAATGGAGTTCATTTGTAGTCAGATGCTGCCTGAATGGTGGGTGGGGATAATTTAACTGACATCCACACTGTTTCACCAAAAAGATGCTTTCTGAGCTGAAACTTCACACGGCAGCATCCTCCTCAGAATCTGACATTCACTTACGCCTGACCACTGGACCAACCAGGCATCAGTTTGTGTGTGTGTGTGTGTGTGTGTGTGTGTGTGTGTGTGTGTGTGTGTGTGTGTGTGTGTGTGTGTGTGTGTGTGTGTGTGTGTGTGTGTGTGTGTGTGTGTGTGTGTGTGTGTGTGTGTGTGTTTGTCCTAGAACAAAAGAGGAGCAGTTGCTGACTCAGCTGAGCTTCACTCTGCATTGTGACTCCCCCTGGAGGCGCTGGGTGTTCACTGGTTCACAGATGCACACACTCACTGCCTGGAGCTCACACTGAAGTGAAAAGCTGGTTGCAGTGCTGAAAATGAGAATAATAGCAGCACCGCACAGGGAGGAAAGCTAATCTTTGCTTTAGAGCCGTTTGTAATTCCACAGAGTCAGCAGACAGAACAAGGAGCTTCAGCCTCTGCAGCGTGAACAGACTCAGGTCGGTAACGCTGACACGGCTCTGATTGGTGATGCCCAGGAAGGAACTTAAAGTCTAACATCTCCATTTGCTTCTAGCCTGGTCACATTAAACACCTAAACAGGGCAGTAAGTCCGTTAAACCCTGAGCCAGGCTGTCTGACAGTCAGCTGACATGCTCTGAAAAATATTTTTCAATCTATAATCAAATATCTGTGAAGTCCGGCGATGTGATGTTAACACTGTTGACAGAAAGCAGTTTACTAACACCTTAAAGTAGAGAGGAGTTTTAAATACAACCAATGGGAAGCAATCTGAAGCTGCAGAGGAAACTAGTTTTTCTGTTTCTGCTAGAGGGCAGTCTTTCACTTCCTGTGGAGGAGCTTTATATCGGTCCTTCTCTCCTCTGAGGCTGTGTTAGGAAGGACAACTATCTCGATGCACCCCCCATGCCCTCATATCCTGAAACCTCACACACACACACACACACACACACACACACACACACACACACACACACACACACACACACACACACACACACACACACACACACACACACACACACACACACACACACACATGTTTTTCTTCTCGTTGGAGGTGGAGCTCACTCCTCTCTTCAGCTACCAGTTACAACTCCAACCTCTGTCAGACACCCGTTACAGCGGAGGACAGGAGCACTTTAATACAAGCAAGTAAGAGAACCTTTGGAGTCATTATGGGCCTCTTTATTATCGGCTGGCGGTGAAGTCCAAAGTGCCCCCCCGTCCCCCATACTCTCCCCACTCCACTATACACCTGGATTAAGTGACGTGTCATATCAACTCCTCCAGGCTTCATGAAGGGTTCATATTTGTCAGCAGAATAATGTTTTTAATGAATGCTGCGCAGATTTAAATCCCCTCCAGTTTACATTTAGACCACAACCCTGCTTTATACCTACAACATGTCTGCTGCTTCACCTATTGAAATCATTTCAATATTCACATTACTTCCTCCTGTGATTCCTGTTTTTAATGGGAATGACGTTGTTGTTGGGGTTTTTTTTAATTTTTTTTTTTTATATAAAATCTCAATTCAAAGAACACTGAGTCGGATAAAAAGCAGCTTGTGTTTAATGTTTTTAACCGAGGACACAAGTCTGTGTAATTTATAGTCATACATATTATAAACGAACAAATCCAGAGCATTAGAAAATGCTATATTCAAATATTCAAACCAAGGTAAATAATAATAATAATAATTGCCTTTTATTCCCTCTCTCTTCCTCATTGTTTTCCTGATCTTCTGCCTTTCTGCATCCTCTTTCAGGTACTTTTAAGAAGAAAGACATGACGTTGCACATCTTTTAATAAAACACAACTCACGATCTATAAGACTGAAGCCACATAATTCACAAAGTCTAAAATTGAACCCACAACATGTGATTCAGGGGCCCAACACCAGGTAACACCAGGTCAAATCTGATTCACTGATTCTCTGCTCTTATCTGAGGGGTTGTGAGATGATTCCATCTTTTTCAGGTTCAGACTGGTGAGAGAATCAAAGCTAAAGTTCTTTATGTGTTGGAGTAACACACACTCCAGTTTATAGCAGTGTTAGTGTCATCCCAGCTAAATCATCCTGAAGAACTGCAGCAGAAACATCGTCCGTCTGTGGCTGCATGAGTTGGACTGTTTGTTGTTTTCTCCGGTGATGTTTGTCTGATGGGATCGTATTTGGAAATCACGATCATGTGACTGAATGAACCAGAGAGCTGCGTGGTCATAGTTTGTTCATGCATGTTTCTGGTTTCTGTAACTGCCGGTGACCCCAGGTTTTGAACTGTGCCCCCCTCCCTCAGGCTGGTCTGCTAAATGGCAGACTGAAGCAAAGTGAGCTTAAAAGGCTCAGAGAGTCTGAACAGTCTCACAGTGGGACGGCCCTAAGCTCTCGCTGACTTAACGGTACCGCTGCTCTGTGAGCAGGGCTGGCGGGATCGGGTCCTCGTCTCTTCAAGCACCCAGAGGACAGATGTTGGTACTTTAATTATCTTCTCTAAGATCCGCTCAGCTGGGCTTTCAGAGCCTCTTCCTGCAGCATCCACACATCATCACAGTGTTTTCATTCATGCTGTGACAGCTACATCTGTAAGAAACACAGCTGGATGTCTTTTTCACGGTGCTGCCCAGTGACGGACAGTTCAAGCAACAGAAGAAGTATGGTATTGATTCCTGTGGGGGAAACGGAGCCTCTGTATATTACCCATGGACACGCACACACCAACAGGAATATCAGCCTAACACACACATCTCTGATGGAGAAAACCCCAAAAGATACACATACAATCCTCCTGCATCACCTAACAGGACAGTAGTGAAATCACACCCTGACTACATCCTGACTGTCCACCATCACTGCACTGAGGGGAGAAGATATATTCCTCCACAATAACATTTATCTGTCTTCCTGACTCCATACGTTGTTCTTCATTTCCTTTCAAAATGACCCATGTCTGGATTTGCTCCACAAGATGACAATGATTGGTAGTTTAAGGACCCAAAAGCAGAACTCAAGGTGCAAGTTGTAAAAGCAAAAGATGGGCTTTACTCACAAACGCACTTTCAGAGAGTTGTAAAAGCAGGCAGGTAAACCGAGGAAGAGGGAGCAAACAAAGTCCAGGTGAGGACCAAAGACAGGTGAGCAGAACACTATGAAACATAATGTGGTGAGCTAGGGGTAAATATAATGCAGGGGCGGGAAGGAACAGTTGATGCAGCAGGAGAGGAAAAACAAGATTCACATGATGTGCTGCCTCAATGTTCAGGTGTGAGTCGGTGGAGTCAGGATCAAAAGGAACTTTGAGGATTGGTATTAAAAATGACGTGACCTGCTTACATCAGCCCACCTCTTCCTCCTCACTGATAACAAATCCGCTGCTTCTGACTTTGTTCCTGACAAACAGCATCATAATTCAAGCAGCCAACAGGTCCCAGTGAGGTGAACAGAACCAGCACAAAGGACACACGCTGCTGCTTTCCTTTGGTGGATGTTTGCAGCATCCACAGTCTTAGAGTTTCCTAAAGTGTCAGCCTGCTGTAGTGTGACGCTGTCTGCTGACACAGGACATCTGGAGAAATGAGTGTTGGCCTGACCCAGAGTGACCCCAGACTTATAACTGGAGGTTATACTGGCTGCCTTCACGAGGCTCGTCATCACAGTGCGTCTGGCTGTCAGTGGTGGAATGTAATTCAGTACATTCACTGAAATCAATCCATCCGTCAGCTGCACCTGCTGGTGGGCTGTAGGCAACGGCAGCTGTCAGTCATCGGGTGGACTCAAGAAATATACACATTTAAATCATATAACAAGTGGATCAAACCCAGAGATCTGATTGGTCAACTGTACATTTGTAACATCACATCCTGCTCATCACTATAAATATCCCTCCACCTCCTCAATGGGAACATAGAATTAGAATATAATTTCCTATAATATGTAATATAATGTAGTTTCTACTTGTTATAGTTCTATTAAATGATCCATTTGGTGAAGTCGGGTCTCTTTTGGTCCTTTTTGGTCGCTCCGAGCACCCGTACCGTAACACCACGGATAGTTACGCACTTACAGTGGGTACGGAAAGTATTCAGACCCCTTTAAATTTTTCACTCTTTGTTTCATTGCAGCCATTTGCTAAAATCAAAAAAGGTCATTTTATTTCTCATTAATGTCCACTCAGCACCCCATCTTGACAGAAAAAAACAGAAATGTAGAAATTTGTGCAAATTTATTAAAAAAGAAAACCTGAAATATCACATGGTCATAAGTATTCAGACCCTTTGCTCAGTATTGAGTAGAAGCACCCTTTTGAGCTCGTACAGCCATGAGTCTTCTTGGGAATGATGCAACAAGCTTTTCACACCTGGATTTGGGGATCCTCTGACATTCTTCCTTGCAGATCCTCTCCAGTTCTGTCAGGTTGGATGGTGAACATTGGTGGACAGCCATTTTCAGGTCTCTCCAGAGATGCTCAATTGGGTTTAGGTCAGGGCTCTGGCTGGGCCAGTCAAGAATGGTCACAGAGTTGTTCCAAAGCCACTCCTTTGTTATTTTAGCTGTGTGCTTAGGGTCATTGTCTTGTTGGAAGGTGAACCTTCGGCCCAGTCTGAGGTCCAGAGCACTCTGGAAGAGGTTTTCTTCCAGGATATCTCTGTACTCGGCCGCATTCATCTTTCCTTCAATTGCAACCAGTTGTCCTGTCCCTGCAGCTGAAAAACACCCCCATAGCATGATGCTGCCACCACCATGTTTCACTGTTGGGATTGTATTGGGCAGGTGATGAGCAGTGCCTGGTTTTCTCCACACATACCGCTTAGAATTAACGCCAAAAAGTTCAATCTTGGTCTCATCAGACCAGAGAATCTTATTTCTCATAGTCTGGGAGTCCTTCATGTGTTTTTTGTCAAACTCTATGCGGGCTTTCATATGTCTTGCACTGAGGAGAGGCTTCCGTCGGGCCACTCTGCCATAAAGCCCCGACTGGTGGAGGGCTGCAGTGATAGTTGACTTTGTGGAACTTTCTCCCATCTCCCTACTGCATCTCTGGAGCTCAGCCACAGTGATCTTTGGGTTCTTCTTTACCTCTCTCACCAAGACTCTTCTCCCACGATTGCTCAGTTTGGCTGGACGGCCAGGTCTAGGAAGAGTTCTGGTCGTCCCAAACTTCTTCCATTTAAGGATTATGGAGGCCACTGTGCTCTTAGGAACCTCGAGTGCTGCAGAAATTATTTTGTAACCTTGGCCAGATCTATGCCTTGCCACAATTCTGTCTCTGAGCTCCTTGGACAGTTCCTTCGACCTCATGATTCTCATTTGCTCTGACATGCACTGTGAGCTGTAAGGTCTTATATAGACAGGTGTGTGCCTTTCCTAATCAAGTCCAATCAGTTTAATTAAACACAGCTGGACTCCAATGAAGGAGTAGAACCATCTCAAGGAGGATCAGAAGAAATGGACAGCATGTGAGTTAAATATGAGTGCCACAGCAAAGGGTCTGAATACTTATGACCATGTGATATTTCAGTTTTTCTTTTTTAATAAATTTGCACAAATTTCTACATTTCTGTTTTTTTCTGTCAAGATGGGGTGCTGAGTGTACATTAATGAGAAATAAAATGAACTTTTTTGATTTTAGCAAATGGCTGCAATGAAACAAAGAGTGAAAAATGTAAAGGGGTCTGAATACTTTCCGTACCCACTGTACAATCCTAGAGGAGGCTAGCTGGACCGGTTTGGTTTGAACACGTGACACGGAGCTAAAATGTTCAAAACACATGAGAACATGGATATCTTTGTTCATCAGATATCTTTGTTCATCAGATATCTTTGTTCATCAGATATCTTTGTTCATCAGATATCTTTGTTCCAACCAGACTGAGCTAGCTGAGCAGTTTAGTGTTTCTATGTTCTGTATTTATTCAGTTGGAGACTAGAAATCCTCTCTGTTGCTAGGGTGGTTGCGAGAAGATCACACTAACAAAAAGTTTTATATTTTTAGAGTGAATTTCCCCACAGTATGAATACATTTAGATTACATGCTTTATTTAGTTGGTAACTTGCTGTATCATATTTAGACCTATATGATTATATAGGTCTAAATATGATCCATCTTTATATATTTAACTGCCCTGTAGTAAAGAGCGGTAAATGGTTAGTTGCACCTTGATTAGCTGCCCATAACCTGAGGGCCATTTCTAGTTTTATATGGAGTGATGTACTTCTTCCACCAGATCTGGCCATGGAAACTACCTCAACGCCTCAACTTTGGGGACTGACTAAAACTTACAGTTGGTGTTTCTGATGCTCTTTTAACTGACGGAAAAAAACTTGTTCTGGCAAGTAACAAAATCTTCTCTGCAGAATGGGAGCAGCTGAGAGGATTAAGAGAGGATAGTCGAAGGGCATCAGCACAAATGGCTTCTATTCAGTCTTCAAATCACAGTGACACAGTTTAACATGGCAAGAAGAAGAAATATAGGAGACACTCGTGACTCTCCAAGACCACTGATAACAAATAGCATACAAATATTTGATCAACATTTTGGTCACTTTCATAAATCCAATAACTTCAATCAGTTTGTCCAGGAGTGGCTGCTCCAGCAGATTCAGACCAGAGAAGATAGTCTGATGCACAAAGAGTCTCCAAGAAGCCAAAACTGGGGGTAGCTCCCCCTCAGTTCAGCAAATTCAGTTTTGAGCTTTTTTCCGGTTATAATGCGCTCAAAATAAAATAAACTCACACCCACTCATTGAGAACCAGCTCTGTGGCACAGTAGTTTACTCTGTAGAGAAGAACTCGTGATTTCACCTGTGATGAAAGGTATTTAAAATAATTCTTGAAAACTAAAGCCAGAACTATTTCAGCACCGATTGAAACAGAAAAGATTTCATGTTACAGTTGCAGCAGGTGACAGAGAGAAATATTTTACACTTCTGTCTGCTGTAACTGGGTCGGTGCTGCTGGTTCCCTTCGATAGAGATCCCATCTGTCATATCTGTCTCTCCTTACTCTGAGACCCCTCCTCTTCCTCCCTCATTATAAAGATCATTACTGCCTGCTGCCCTCCTACGCATCACTTGCCACCCAGTAAGTTGTTTAAACTCAAACAGGACGGAGGTATACGGAGGCACCAGGCCAGCAAACAGTTTGCTTTCTTTGCTACTGCGAACCCCAGTATTTAAGAAAAAGAGTAAATACTACAATTATCATGCTTTTGCTGTCATCTCACATCAGTTCTCGTGTTTCTGTTCTTCCTGCAGGAACAATGTTGGAGTGTTGCAGTGTAGCCTACACAGCACAGATTAATGCTGCGTCAGCAGCAGGTCGTTTATAATACCTGAGTAATAACCACAGTCTGTACATAAAACCAAATGTAGCATCAGGGTCTGAAAAATTAGGTTGATGCAGAAGTGCCTTAAGCTGCAAAACCTCCAACAGAGGGAAGAAAGAACTCCCTCTGAACAGGAAGAAACCTCCAACAGAACCAGGCTCAGAGGTGGAGAACATCTGTTAACAGAACCAGACTCAGAGGTGGAGAACATCTGTTAATAGAACCAGGATCAGAGGTGGAGAACATCTGTTAACAGAACCAGACTCAGAGGTGGAGAACATCTGTTAATAGAACCAGGATCAGAGGTGGAGAACATCTGTTAACAGAACCAGACTCAGAGGTGGAGAACATCTGTTAACAGAACCAGGCTCAGAGGTGGAGAACATCTGTTAATAGAACCAGGATCAGAGGTGGAGAACATCTGTTAACAGAACCAGACTCAGAGGTGGAGAACATCTGTTAACAGAACCAGGCTCAGAGGTGGAGAACATCGGTTAACAGAACCAGACTCAGAGGTGGAGAACATCTGTTAATAGAACCAGGCTCAGAGGTAGAGAACATCTGTTAATAGAACCAGGATCAGAGGTGGAGAACATCTGTTAACAGAACCAGACTCAGAGGTGGAGAACATCTGTTAACAGAACCAGGCTCAGAGGTGGAGAACATCGGTTAACAGAACCAGACTCAGAGGTGGAGAACATCTGTTAATAGAACCAGGCTCAGAGGTAGAGAACATCTGTTAATAGAACCAGGCTCAGAACCGGAGAACATCTGTTAACAGAACCAGACTCAGAGGTGGAGAACATCTGTTAACAGAACCAGACTTAGAGGTGGAGAACATTTGTTAACAGAACCAGAACCAGAGGTGGAGAACATTTGTTAACAGAACCAGGCTCAGAGGTGGAGAACATTTGTTAACAGAACCAGAGGTGGAGAACATACTGTGAGATTTAAAACTGATGACCACAGAGTTCGCCGACTTTCTCTTACTCACCCGACGCAGCCCGTCGAACATTTCGAATGTGAACATTGTTTGCTCAAATGGAAAAATGTTAAGACATGCAGAACACTGACTCGTGTTTATTTCGTAATTGAACTAACTGTGTGGACCTGATCTGACGGGTTCCATCATGGATGATTAGTTTGGAGGTGAACTTCACAGCACTAACACACTCCTTTATGTCCTGCTGATCCTGATGCTGCACTCTTTTAAAATGTCTGATAAAGTCGGTCACTGCTGTCCATACATGAATACATGCTCTCAATGGGATCTGGAGTAACAAGAAGTTCACAGTCTGATAGAGCAGCGCAACAAGGCAGTTCTGAACTGGTTTACATACATGTACATTAACTCTGTTTATAATGTCCTGATTCAGTGTTGGTTTTTATTTCAATATACACTGAAATAAAACTTATTTCACAGCCTGTTCATAAAGCTGTTCAGACCATTGATTGTATATCAAACTAAATGTAGCTTCAGGGTCTGAACAATGAGGCCGATGCAGAAGTGTCTTAAGCTGCAATACCAGCGAGTGCCACTAGAGGTCGGCTCCAAAAAGCCTCCAGCTCCATAGACTCCCATTCAACTTCTCTCATCAAATCCAAAGTGAATAAAATGTGTCCATCAGTTATCTCGGTGTTGTTAGCTAAAGTCACTCCTTCTTATTAGTTTTCTGGAGGTCCATCTGAAAATAATCCCTCATTCATTAGAAAAGAAGATTCAAGAAGACCTGTTTTTGGGGGCGTGTCTGTTTGATTGACAGGCCTGTGGTGCAGTCAGGTTGCAGCTATCAGTGGGCGGGACGTAGTATCGTCAAGTTTCCGATCAGATCGGTCAGATCCACCGCTGGCTCCTCCCCCAGCTCGTCCAAATATGGTCACTTCCTGCTCCGAACCGCTCCGAACTGGCAAAGATGGTGACGGACAAAATCTGAACTGGAGGATTCATAACGTTCACAAACCAACGAGTGACGTTGTTGCAAACAAACCAATAAGAAAGTAGCACCAAAAAAACCATAAATGTATAACACAATATGTAAAACATTGTGCACATGATATGCCTCAATGACAGAAGAGGAGGTCCCAGTGATCAAAGTACCAAACTGATGGATATGGTTTGTATTTATGTGCTGTTATATTTTCTCCAAAGTTTAGCTTTAACAGCATGCAACTAAAAACACAAACCTCTTTTCCATCAGGGTACAATAGACTGAAAGTCCATGTGATATAAAAATGAGAAAAATTTTAAACTCACTGTCACGCCATCCTTTGTATGTCACTGTATGTTACATTGTATGTACATGTTAATTATGCTAGATTAAACCGGTTGGATCAAGTTGGTAATATCAAAAGGAGAGGTACCATACTCAGTAAAGCTACTGCTGAGTTCTCAGGATGTTAAAAATATCTTCAACTGGGCAACAGATTATAAACTGTCCGATAATCCAGATTATCCTGACAACTTTAGGTCAACCGAACTATAAGTAACGGCCCCTCATAGCACAGAAAATGCACAACTATTGTCGATACAGTTGGCCGAAGATGAATCAGAAAGTAAAGCTGAGGTTTCAAGGTGTCACTGTATTCTCAGGAGTCAGCGATCTGTTGCTGATCAAAGTGAAGGCTCGGGGAGCTTCAGCCTACAGTCAGACACACCACTCACACACAGACGTCTCAGGAACAGATGAGAAGTCACACAAACCGGCACAAATTAAAGGTCACGTCACTCGAAAATACTCCACGTTGAGAAAGAAAAAGGAGCTCTTATCCTGAAGCTTTGTGAAACAATTCATAGCAGTCTGCAGGAATCAAGAGGAGATCCGTCAACCACATTTCTGTTTGAAGCCTTTCAGTAAGTCAGAAGTCGGACTCACCATCCACCACGTCTTGGCAGTGACATCATAACACAGTTGCCACTTCACCGAGCTGTCCGCCTCACCGCATCCTCCTGGTGCAGCCGACGTCGCCATGACAATGGAAAGTCAAATCATGGCTTCTTTGGAGGAAGAGCAGGATTTGCTGTCGATCCGAGTGGCGACAGGCGCCTCTCCTTGTCTCCAGGCCCGGTCCGGTTTCCAGCCCTGTGTGAGTGCTGCTGTAGATCCCAGCACCCTTACGGCTCCTTATACAAAGAGGAAACAACACGTAATTACCACTAAATCCAGCCTGTAAAACTCCTATGTGTCACTTTCAGTAGAATTAAACATGAACACATTTCATTTCATGTGTAAACTGTGGACGGTCTTTGCATCAGTCCGGCCTCATGAAGTGAGTTATTCAGTCCGTAGGGTTTTGAATGCAGCCCACACACCTTCGAACCACAAAGTGATCCAGTCTGAACCTGCACCGTTTCTCCTCTCAGTCCTGCTGGACTCCCTCTCAATCAAAACCCGACCAGGAGGAGTCCAACATCCCACCCAACTCTTCATATGAGCTGCTTACCTGCCGCTTTCAGCTGTGGTTCTCCCGCCTCACCGGGCTTCAGGTATATCCACTTCATACAGCAGCGAAACCAAATCAAAGCTCTGGTCTTCCCTCCGTGTGACTCTAGAGTCTGCACCGCATCTTCACCTCGTTCTGGGTAAGACCTGAGTAGATTCCAGTGTTGACTCCCCAGCTCCTCTCAGCACCTGTACGACTACAACGCCGTCTTTCGAGGGACTCTGAGTTCAAATGTCCAATCAAAATTCTCTCTGAAATGTTTTAAAGCAGAAGAAAAAGCAACAGCCACCAACCAAAGCACCAAGCCAGCCACCCCCTGTCTCTGCCGTCTTCCACCGAGTGGGCTGTCACTTTGAAGAGGCGGATTAGGAACTAGACACACACACATGGACACACACACATGTACATCAAATGCAGCTGTCTAAACACACACACACACACACACACACACACACACACACACACACACACACACACACACACACACACACACACACACACACACACACACACACACACACACACACAACAACCCAAACGTGTTGTCTTGGAATAGTTATTTATGGATAAAACACAAAGAAGGTGTAACAGGTTTTTATCATGACAGCCTGTGTGTGTGTGTGTGTGTGTGTGTGTGTGTGTGTGTGTGTGTGTGTGTGTGTGTGTGTGTGTGTGTGTGTGTGTGTGTGTGTGTGTGTGTGTGTGTGTGTGTGTGTGTGTGTGTGTGTGTGTCCGCTGTGACTCAGTTTTAAAGTAATGCCACTGACCTTTCTCCGTTCGTCTCTCCCTCTGTCCTCCCGACACGCTCTGAACAAAAACGGTGGTGCAGGAACCTTGAACGGTTCTGTGACTTTGGACCATTTTAAATTCCCTCCATGGTGATGTGGACAGGAGGGCACTAGCTTCTCTAAACATTTCTGTCACATCTCCCTTCTTCATAAGGAGTGTCGTATTTAGAGATATTTCCACCCTTGTCTGGGGACAATATAAATCACAGTGTAGGGCACTACATGTTATCTTCTTCTTCTTCTACCTGTGTGTAATCAAATCAAACCTTAACAACAGCAGGGGCACATTTAACAGATGTTCTCCACCTCTGAGCCTGGTTCTGTTAACAGATGTTCTCCACCTCTAGTTCTGTTAGCAGATGTTCTCCACTTCTGATCCTGGTTCTGTTAACAGAAGTTCTCCACCTCTGGTTCTGGTTCTGTTAACAGATGTTCTCCACCTCTGAGCCTGGTTCTGTTAACAGATGTTCTGTACCTCTGATCCTGGTTGTGTTAACAGATGTTCTCCACCTCTGGTTCTGTTAACGGATGTTCTCCACCTCTGGTTCTGTTAACAGATGTTCTCCACCTCTGATCCTGGTTCTGTTAACAGATGCTCCGCCCACCTCTGATCCTGGTTCTGTCGGAGGTTTCTTCCTGTTAAAGGGAGTTTTTCTTCCCTCTGTTGGAGGTTTTTCTCCCTTAAAGAGGAGTTTTTTCCTCCCAGCTTATGTGGGAATTGTTGAACTTCAGTGTGTTAAGTGCCTTAAAATAAAAACGTTGACGTAATTTGCAGCGTTTTAGGTGAGTATTTTGCGTAAAATTGTGGGAATTTGCAAAAAATGTGCAAATTGAGAAAGAAAAATTTGATTTTTTTTTTAAAGCAGGAAGGAATACATATGTGATCACTTCCTGTGATAATAATCATACTGCACATAATAGAAGTATTTTTGTTCTAATCTTTTTCATAATTCATTTATTGAACTTAGAGAACCATGGGGTTAAAAGTGACAAGGAAATCAAAAAAGTGCATAGCTTTGCAGAACAAACAGTCTGTGACTAAATAAAATATGACTACATCGCTGTCAAAATAAGAAAACAAACAAAATCGCTGCAATTTAAAAAAATTGCAAGCTCCCGCAGATATTGCGGAATTTGTTTGAATTTGCGTTAATTATTGCGCTCCGATCGATTTCCTGGAGGCAATGATTGTTCAGTGAGATCGGACATTTGATTCGGACAAAATTGTTAAAACTAAAAAAATCACGATTCCTTCAGTATCAGTGTCTTTATTCCAAACATGTTCATTTACAGCTTTCTGATTGTATTTAAAGAAAACATAATTGCCGTGTAGTTGTGTCGACACATACAGAGGACGTGGTTGCTTGCTAAGCAGTTGGTAGTAGACCAGCCCGTTTACAGACGCTGAACCCTGAGCGGAGAACCCTCACAGAGGACCGCTGGTTTTCAGGGTGTGGTGACAGTGTGGTTGACTTAGTGTCTAAGTCAGCCCATGGAGCTGGAGCCTTACAGCTGAGGGCTTGAGATCAGACCAACCACAGCCCGCTGCAGAGAAGGTCAGGACTCCTCCACCAAATGTCACACTGCTGTTTTAGGCTTGGCATTATTACTTATGGTGGCATTCATTGTTCTTTTCTGTGGATTTTTCATATCGTACGCTGCTGGAGAGGAATGAAACCTGAGAGACAGCCCTCCTCCCACCACAAATGCATGGAAATTAAAAACACAATCTTGTAATTAGTAGTCAAATCAATCATCTCCAGGTTCCCACCCCCGCACTTAATGATCCCATTAACCTCCCTCAGAGGTGTAAACATTCAGCCAATCAGGGCTAAACACAGCAGTGTTGGTCCAGAACAACAACAGGACATAAAGAGAGCAAATTACAGGTCGGGATACACACACACACACACACACACACACACACACACACACACACACACACACACACACACACACACACACACACACACACACACACACACACACACACACAGACCTCACACTTACTGAATGACAGAGCAGGACAGCCCTCCCTTCTGCTGTGCTGGTTCTGTCACTGCGCTGCTGACCTCTGAGCCACCACACACAATATGTTCCCTACAAACCGCCTGCAGTTTGTCTTCATAGTTGAACTGGAACAGCAACTTTCAACAGCTGTAATCTAATGATTTAACAATGATGAAATAATCCAGGTTTATATTTCATATGAATTTGGTTGATTGAACAGAGATTGAAATCTTTGCATCCATCTTTTCAAGGGGCAAACACTTGTGTTTGGGTTGTGTGAAGATAGAGCGGCTCAATCCGGATTTATTGTGTGTCCAACTGGTCTGACAGGGCTGGAAAACATGAACACCACCTTCTTGACCTCCTGAGTTCAGATGATGGTGAGTCGGCACATTGTCGGTCTCGGATGTCAAACTGAACTTCTGAACTCCTGTTTTCCACATTGATATAAATCAGTTTGAAAACTGCTGATGAGTCATCCTGCAAATCACACACCCAGGCTGCTGTGACAATCTCCCTGTGGACTGTGAACTTTGACCACCGTGAGACTAAGGTGTGAGTGTGTGTTTCTCAGCAGTCCCAGTGAGCTGACGGTCCAGTCTCGGTTCCGTGTGTTGAGTCTGTGACACTCAGGGCGATTCTACTTATGTCGTGTGTGTTGCTGTTTGCCACCGGCTGCTACGCCAACAAAGGTAAAGTTTCTTTAATCAATCAATCAAACTTTATTTATATGGCACTTTTCGTACATTTTGGTGCAGTTCAAGGTGCTTCACAGATGATTGACAGGTCAATGATAACACAGACAGGTGTAGACCAGAAAAATCAAATCAATTTGAAAACAGATTAAAAACACAATTAAAAACAAATAAAAAGGAAACAAGACAATTTAAAAAACACTTTGAGACCAACGCAGGCAACCGACATTAAAAAGTATGAAAGAAAAATAAACTTTTAAAATTAAGTATATAAGAATTAAGATATGTCTAAAAGCCATTAAAAGCAACGCTGAAGAGGTGGGTTTTCAATTTACGTTTAAGAAGTTCAACACTTCTGGCAGCTCTCTGATCCTCTGGCAGTCTGTTCCAGCTGCTTTTGACTGTCTTCCTTCTCTGAATATGTAAATATGAAGTTATATGTGTTATTCTATTCACAAATGAAAAATATATATCTGAGAACAAAAATATATTTGAGAAAAATATGTTTTCACAACGTTGTGATGTCGTTTTTTAAAATCAACAACAACAATATTTCATGTACAATTACATGTACATGTTCTCTCAAAGACTTCCATTTGATATGCGTCTTTTAAATATTTCATCCTGAGTAAACCTCGGCTCCTCTCTTCGCTGTCACCAAAAAACGGCTCAAATTTAGATTCAGGAAAGTTCGCTTTTCAAATTGCCCAAAAAATAGAAGAAAATGAAATGAAAACTGTTAAAGTCTTCTCACCAAATACCCAGAGATGGACCCAGAGCAGGATATGGAGCTGCACATCTGTAGTCTCCACCAACACGTCATGTCTTGATCTCTTCGCTGTACTTTTCTCTTTGCTCCCCCCTCACGCCAACCGGTCGATGACGATGGCCGCCACCTGCCACAGTTGTCTTCCTGTTAAAAAGTAGTTTTTTCTTCCATCTGCCGGAGGTTTTCTCCCTAAAAGGGAAGTTTTATTTCCTCCTACTTTATGTGGGAATTCTTGAATTGTTGGCCTCCTTTGTATAATGTTGTAAAGTCTTGTTGTAAGGACACTACCATCTTACATGCCGTGAAATAACCTAAATAAATACATTTAATTGGATTAACAACAAATACGACAGTGCAGTTATTATCTGCTGTCTGATTAATAGGATTATTATAAAGTATATCAGTTTTAAAGAGCTGCAGTCATCGCGCGTGTCACCAAACTCCAACCGCTTTCACAGTAGAGGAGCTGCACACTAACACGAACAACAAGGAAGATGTGATGGGACTCAGACGACGGTGTGATGTTAAAAAAGGAGGAAGGGTGTGGTCCTCGCTGCCGTCCCCTGATAACCTGTTAACACATTGTGGACACTCAGCTTCCTTTTGGAGACAAAAAGCAGCCCCATATCTCACCCAGAATCACGGCAAAGCATTAGATAGACCCAGAAAAACGTGAAACAGACACGCAGGACCACCAACGCAAAACGTGAAACAGACACGCAGGACCACCAACGCAAAACGTGAAACAGACACGCAGGACCACCAACGCAAAACGTGAAATAGACACGCTTTGGCTTGTCTAAGCGTGACAGTTACATGTTTTGAAAACTCGAAACTTACATGCACAGCAATACAGAACTTTTTCGTGGCTTGGTGGCATCAGTTACAGACAGCCATGCGCTACAATGACGTTAAATGCAAGAGGTGAAAACATTTTTGTCTTTGAACTCCAACCATATTGTTTTAGCTTTAAGTTTAATTTTCCTGTAAATCACACAGCTCTGCATGCAGTAGGTTTCATTTTTTTCATCCACTACAGGAAAACGTGTAACTGTCTCATCTAGACATGCTAAGGCGTGTCTGTTTCCCGTTTTGCAGTGATACCGGGTTGCCATAACAACATAATAAATGGTTAAATTTAAGGGTGAAGCCAAGTTTTAAGGTTGCAATAAGGTTAAGGTTAGGATTAGCGTGAAGGTTTGGACAGTAAGCAGCGGTCATGGTTCAAGTATTCAAGTAAGTAAATGTCCTCTGAAGTGATTGATACACCGACTGTGTGTGTGTGTGTGTGTGTGTGTGTGTGTGTGTGTGTGTGTGTGTGTGTGTGTGTGTGTGTGTGTGTGTGTGTGTGTGTGTGTGTGTGTGTGTGTGTGTGTGTTCAGGTGTACAGACTGGCCTGCGAGCAGGATCTCAGTCAGTGACTCTGCAGCCCTGGTTGGTGGGTCTGATAGCTGTTGTTGTTTTCCTCTTCGTTGTCTTCGCTATCCTGATCATTCGCAGACAACTTGGAAAGGACAGGTTTGTCACACACACACACACACACACACACACACACACACACACACACACACACACACACACACACACACACACACACACACACACACACACACACACACACACACACACACACACACACACAGGCTGTCATGATAAAAACCTGTTACACCTTCTTTGTGTTTTACCATGTGACCATGTGTGGTCTAACAGCTCACTAGTATCAGCTTCCACATTTCCCACAACACCATATTTGAAAATAAAAACATGTTACAGTTCACTACACTGTTGTTCTAAAACAACATTTTATTAAATTTGATGCAATTTCAAAGTTAATCTTCTCTGCAATGCTTTGCCACACAGACGAGGCACTGGCATTGTTGGAAAGCTTAAATCTTGGAGTTTCATAGGATGTGTTCTGCATCTGTCTGTATGGATGCACGCTGCGCATTTCAACCGGGAAGAAGGGGTGAGAATTTGGACACGTCCATTCTAGAATTTAATTGTGTAGGGAAAGGAGAAAATGTGTTTTGCTTCTCTGTAATGGACAGATTTTTTTTTGAAAGTTTTAAAATGCATAATTTGGGGCAAGTTTCGGCTGAAACTTCACTGCATGTCCGTCCCGATTTCCTGTCAAATAAAAGCATTAAGTTCCCCCCAAAAAATAACATTTGGTTAACAGTTTTTATAGTTTAATCTTCATACGTATTTAAAGATTATAAATATGAGAAGGATGTGAGCTGAGAGTTGGACGTGTCTGATGGTTTCAGTAACAGCTGCCTGTGTGACTGCAGCTTCCACTAAACAGGACTCCTTCCAGACGGTGAAGCCATGAAACACTTTGGGAGATTCATTATTTTAATTATTCATTAGTGTTTATCCTCAGAGATTCAGAGCGACTCCTGATGTTCCGCTAATGATGGAAAACTTTTACAAAGTCTCTACTTGCATACCTAAAGGTACTACAGTGACAGTTACTTGGTTGTACAGTGAGTAGTGTGTAGTAGTGGACCTCCACAGCCTGAGTGTACTCAAACTGAAGGATGAATCATGTTTACAGTGGTACAACATGTCTTTTATAGTCTGTTATCACACAGACAGCAGCTGACAACCCGACTTTGTCTGCTCAGCAGAATTTCGACAAACACGAGAGATAATGTTAACAACATATATAATTACAGGTTAGTTACTTAACAGCTACAGTAATCACTTGTTATGATTGACAGGTGCCCATTACTAATAAATGCTTTACTAATAAATACTTTACTATTATATACTTTATTAATATATACTTTACCAATAAATACTTTACTAATAAATACTTTACTAATATATACTTTACTAATAAATACTTTGCTAATAAATGCTTTACTAATATATACTTAATAAATACTTTACTGATATATACTTAATAAATACTTTACTAATCTATAATTTACTAATAAATGCTTTACTAATAAATGCTTTACTAATATATACTTAATAAATACTTTACTGATATATACTTAATAAATACTTTACTAATCTATAATTTACTAATAAATACTTTACTAATAAATTCCTTACTAATATATACTTAATAAATACTTTAGTAAAATACAATTTACTAATAAATAATGTACTAATATATACTTTACTAATATATAATTTAATAACAAATACTTTACTAATATATACTTTAATAATAAATACTTTACTAATATATACTATAATAATAAATACTTTACTAATTACAGCCCTTTGAGATGTAAATGCAATACGAGGGAAAAGTAGCCACAGTTAGAAATGCTGAAGAGTTTTATAAAATATTCACTTAACATTATTACTTGGATGTACAGTATATTTGTACTCCATCACTCCACCACTGTGTCACACTGTGAGAAACCACAGTATCAATGAACTTCATACAACCTGTGACGTCACCATGGGGTTAAAAATAAAGATGTAAAACATGCTGACGGATCAAACAGAGCTTTCCTTTTTATTATTTAATAAGAAGTCATGTTAAAATTCCCTCCAACATTTAGACAGTAACAAACTGCACTTCACAACGGGATGTTCTCCACCACGTTCGTCCTGCAAAACTACGTAACTGCAGAAAACAACCGTGTGATTATTGACTTGTTTTGCAGCAATCACGAAGAGGAGTGGGAATATAAAAAGGATGAAGAGATGGATGAAACCAAACAAACCAATCTGTAGAAGACCAACCGAGGAGCCTTTAATCAGCATCAGTGGATCAGCTGTGAGGATCCTTTAGCTCTTCTCAGGCTGCAGTAACTTCATATTAACGTCATGTTCGCTGGTATCTGGTGTCTTCTCAGCATTAAAACTATAAAGCTGTTCATTAGATAATTTTTTTTCCTCTAATGATCTTTGTTAATTTAGAGACAGGAATGCTTTTCAGTTGATACCAAAATACAATTTTACTCAAATGTTTTTATATTAGCATCTGTAGGTTTACATGAACAATAAACGATAATGGTTTCAGTTCCTCTGTGTGATCTCTGGTTTCTTATAGACACCAGTGGATCCGTATGAGCTAATGTTGCCATGACAACAGCTGTTCAAACCGCTTACTTTAAAATTGTAATAAAGTTCCCAAAATGTCTATTTCTTAATTTCTGTTTAATTCACTTGGGCTGAATTTTTGCAGAAATGCATCTGAAATGGAAAATAAAAATTCAGTTTTATTGTAAAGTGCAGTCATAAAAGACGGGAAGTTTGGGATTTGAGTATTTTACGAGTCCATCATTAACATCTTAATTGATTTACAACATTATATACTTCATAAGCAGATGGACCATATCAATAAGGATTACTTGTCTTATTAATGGGGTGTTCATTCCTATTGCTTAAGTAACGATCCTATTTGGCCACTAAATAACCATCTTCATATAAGCTCGTGTTTTTTTGTATCAAGTGGAAAGAGCTTCGAATCTGTGCATAGACCCGGCAGTACACAGAAGATGATTAGGTATTTATCATGTGTGCATATGCACCACTGTGCACCATCAGCAGTGGTAAATCACAGCGTTCTTCAGTGGATGTGCTTGTGCATGACCCGTCTCATTTACATGAGCGCACACACACCAAATCAACCAGACATACGGAACCACTTCCACCTGAATGACCAAAGACCTAAAAACAGAAACGACACACTTTCTGAAAGACTATCAACAAAAATAAAAGCAGTCAGAGCTGTGTCACCTGTAACAAGATAAGTTGTAGAGGTCATGAAGAAGGAGAAAAATTTAATAAATTAATGAAAAGAAATTGAATTACTGACTCAGGAAAAGGACCAATAATGTCATTAATATTGCCGGCGGACAGAAAACATTGTTTCAATAATTGATGAGGCATCTGTGGGAGGAATCTTCCTTAAATGTGACACCCACAAACTCTATTATAATTCCTTATAATCCAGATGCTTCATTACCTATATATATATATATATACCATATCATTCACTTTTTTAAAAACCTGCAGTTGATCCAAAACGCTGCAGTGAGAGTACTGACAGGGTTTAACTAGGGCGATCATATTTGTCCTATTTTACCTTCTCTTCATTGACCTACTGTAAAATCAAGTTTAGAACTGAAACGCCTTCTGCTGAGTTATAAAGCTCCATCACATCTTAACGGTCTCATTGATCCACATCATCATCATATCACTGTCTTCAGCTGTTCCTGACTGACTCTGAGTCTGTTTCAGACAGAGAAAGAGAAGGAGACATTGGTTGAGTTTGGTGGATTTGTGTTTGCTGACAGTTCTTCCAATGTTAGTATAGAGCAGGATGTATTATATCACTGACCTCACTCATACCTCAGTCAGTGTTGACAGTGAGGAGGAGGGTGTGTTTATTGCTGCGGAGTTTGATTTTGTTGACTGATGTGAAGTAACGGCGACACAGGCCTTTAAATAAGAGACTTTGAACTTAATTTATTATGGCTCCATTGAATAATAAATAAATTCTATAAAAAAAATTAAAAAAAATCTATAAAAACAGTGCTGATTATTTTATTCAGAGCAGAAGAGCCACAAAGTGATAAAAGCAAGAAGGTCTCACCTGCATTTTGTCTTCATGTCCTTTGGTTTAATTACTGAACATTGATGCCTGTGAAGGAGGAAGAGTCTGTTCGTTTTAAATGTGTGTAGAACCAGTGTAATATCAATATTATTACTGTTTATATCCTCGTAGTTCATTGGAGTGACTTATTATGGTGTTTCATGGTATCTGAGGCCCTTTGGTGCCCTCTGCTGGTTCCTCTGACACATTGTACCAATGATGGTCCTCTTTGGCTCCTGTATTGTTTCAGCCCGGCGGGTTTTCCCTTTATAACAGACCACACAGACAGTCTGAATTAAAGAGTGAAAGGTTTTAAATTACTCCATGCGTCTCTTCTTCGTTGGCCGGATGCTCGTGGGGTCCGAATGGGGTCAAGCTACCTTCAGAATAAAATCAGGCTGTTGTGTCTTTCATGTGTGACCGTCAATATGAACGGAGGACTGGTTGATTTAACACCCTTTTATATGCAGTTGGTGGTTCATACGCCGTGCTAAAAGAATAAAGTGCTTTTTTCATTATTTTAGTTTGACAAGACTTTTATTCTGAAAGGGTCCTGGACGGAAGAGGTGGTGTTGTTGTTCCTGGCGGGTCACAGACAGTTTGGGTGCGGTGGTAGGAGCTGTCAGCTCAGCGGCACCACGATTCATTTCACTTCATAGTCGGACCATGTCTCGGTTCGGTAGAGGCGGGAAGGTGGACTCTCTGTCGGGCTTCAGGGAGAAGAACACGGAGCCGGCGGTTCCGTTCGGGCTGCTGAAGGCCGCGAGGAAGAGCGGACAGCTCAACCTGTCCGGCCGCCGACTGAAAGAAGGTGCGTTCACGGTCCACTCAGAAAGTCCAAAGGTCGGTCGTCACTGCCGGTCCTGAAGCACAAACACACTTCACGTTGGAAGCGGAGGACCAACAAAAAGATGGTCTGGAGTCACTGCTGTTTTTTCAAGGACTCATTATTAAGACAGTAATGATGTACGGACATGCAGGGAATTAGAAACAAAAACATGTGGACGATTCTTATTGTGAGCTTTATTATAACCAGTCTGCACACAAACGTTTTAAAAGCAATCGACCAAAGTGCATGCACACCTGGCTCTTAAAGGGAGAGGACTCTGATTGGTTCATCTTACCTCCTGGTGTGGTAGTAGAGACCACTAGATTAATGAACAAACTGTTCAGACCACTAGATTAATGAACAAACTGTTCAGACCACTAGATTAATGAACAAACTGTTCAGACTACTAGATTAATGAACAAACTGTTCAGACCACTAGATTAATGAACAAACTGTTCAGACTACTAGATTAATGAACAAACTGTTCAGACCACTAGATTAATGAACAAACTGTTCAGACTACTAGATTAATGAACAAACTGTTCAGACCACTAGATTAATGAACAAACTGTTCAGACCACTAGATTAATGAACAAACTGTTCAGACCACTAGATTAATGAACAGACCAATGAACAAACTGTTCAGACCACTAGATTAATGAACAAACTGTTCAGACCACTAGATTAATGAACAAACTGTTCAGACCACTAGATTAATGAACAAACTGTTCAGACCACTAGATTAATGAACAAACTGTTCAGACCACTAGATTAATGAACAAACTGTTCAGACCACTAGATTAATGAACAAACTGTTCAGACCACTAGATTAATGAACAAACTGTTCAGACCACTAGATTAATGAACAAACTGTTCAGACCACTAGATTAATGAACAAACTGTTCAGACCACTAGATTAATGAACAAACTGTTCAGACCACTAGATTAATGAACAAACTGTTCAGACCACTAGATTAATGAACAAAGTAATTGGCAGTGATCTCACTGTTTCAACCCTCAGCACACTTTGATCGTTTCAGTCGTCAGTGTTGGTGCTGATGAAGCAGTGACATAAAGATGAGGTTGAAAATCACATTTCTTTAGTTTAAGGTAACTGTTAAATCTGTTATTTGTGTGTGTGTGTGTGTGTGTGTGTGTGTGTGTGTGTGTGTGTGTGTGTGTGTGTGTGTGTGTGTGTGTGTGTGTGTGTGTCAGTCCCTCAGACTGTGTATCGTCTGAACCTCGACCCACCAGAGGACGCCCAGCAGGACGTGTCCTTCGGAGCATCGGACCACTGGTGGGAACAGAATGACCTCACCAAGCTGCTGCTCTCGTCCAATCAGCTTACGTCGCTGTCTGATGACATCAGACTGCTGCCTGCACTGAATACACTAGATGTGAGTACGACCCCAGCGGCTCATATATCTGTGCATACGATGTTATTATTTCTCTGACTACAAACTCTGCCACTCGTCCACTGAATAAATTAACGATCACAGTACTACGAGACATCAGCTTTATTTATTAAAGTAATGAAGATAACTTCGGTTCGAGCTGCTCAACAAACATGTTATTTTGTCGTGACAGCTCCATGACAACCAGCTGAGCTGTCTGACCAGTGCTGTGGGAGAACTGCAGGAGCTGCAGCAACTGAGACTCAGGTACGTACACACACACACACACACACACACACACACACACACACACACACACACACACACACACACACACACACACACACACACTCTCTCACACACACACACACACACACACACTGGATCGGCTGAAACCGACTCTCATGTGTTCTTAGCTCATTCATATGTAGTGTCTAATAAGACTCGTGGTTGGCCGAGCCATCGTCGCCCCTCTGTGTGATCAGAGAGTTCAAGGAGGAGAGATCAGTCAGAGCGCACGGTGAGACTCCGACCAGGAGAGGGCGCTCCGTAGAGGAGGAGGGTTGAGAGGCAGGGTGACAGGATTATGATGATATTTAAAGAACAGGGCTGAGAGTGGAAACCAATACGCTGATATTAATGATATTAATAACAGTGAGAAGCTAAACTAAGACCTGACTGACTCCACAGGCGGCCACAGCTCTATACATTCACTAATATAGATGAAGAATTGAAATTATAAAAGAAGTAGTTCATCCCAGAGATCTGATTGGTCAACTGAACATCTGGAACAAATCATCGTGGGTCCGACTACTTCCTGGGCTAGTAAACATTGCGTACGTTACATTAGAGTCTACTGACTGCACTGATTGTTTTCCAGTTGTTAGTCATACCCCATGTGTTGCTATGGAAACAGATCACAGTCGCAAAAAGTTTTATATTTTTAGAGTAAATTGCTCCACAATATGAACACCTTTAGATTACGTGTTTTATTTAGATGGTAACTTGTTGTATAATCACAATATTGCTTAAATCTGACCGAGGCAGCGGGAAATAAGAAACATATATCAGTTATTGTAAATAGAAACTGGGCTGTTCTGAGTGTGTGTTTGTTGTGTGTTTGTTGTGTGTGTGTTGTGTGTGTGCAGCCACAACCAGCTGCTGTCGCTGCCAGTGGAGGTGTGCGCTCTAACCAACCTGCGCAGCCTGACGCTGCAGCAGAACCTGCTGGAGGAGCTGCCGGAGGAGCTGGGCCAGCTGGAGAACCTGACGGAGCTGGTAAACTATCACGCAGCACTGATTGACAAGGTGCAGCACGGTGCGGCTGACTGACGGAGGTGTCCTGTCTGTTGTGGTTGACTGAAGGATTTGTCCACCAACCGCCTGCGCGTCCTGCCCTCCGGCCTCGGCCGCCTCGGCGCTCTGCAGAAAGTCAACCTGTGTCACAACCAGCTCACCTGTCTGCCTGACAGCCTCGCGCAGCTCACAAGTAAGACCAGCTCCCTCTACGATGTCTCGCTTCACACCTCATGAGAGGAGAAAGAACAATGAAAGTTTGAAGGTCTTTCCTGTTTAATTTATCAACGTACAGTTTGGTTTTAGGAGTAGAACGATGTCGCCGTCCACGTCCTCACCACCGCTGCTGCTCTTCCTTCTTCTCTTGAACACAAATACTCTTTTCACTGATCTTTCAGTTTTTCAGGTGTTTCCACATTTGGACTTTTTGTCAAACTGCATTCAGTTGAACTCAAGCTTCCTGCCCATGTTTCACATTATAAGCCTTCCAGTCACTAAAATGAATTTGAAATATCCAACTGTTATTGACAGCGATTGCTGAAAAAGACCAGACGTTTTTAGAAAAGCAGCCCGTCTGGTTTTAGCGATTGTTGTGATGTCTGATTTTGCAGCAGGTTTTCTAACGTCTGCCTGATGAATAAGGAGTCACATAGAGTCACTTCCAGAGATAATAACGATGCTGCACGTCACAGAAAAAGCTGGAACATGTTTTGTTCTTCGCGTTTTTTATTGTCTGAACTCAAAGAACCTTCACGGGGCTTTAAATCACGAAAAAAACATCCTCAGTCCTAAAAGTGACATTTAAGAAAGAGACCATCTGTGATATATATATATATAATACAACAGCTACATCTGCTGTTGAATAAGGGCTTAAAAAAACCTTTTAGATAATATTAATTCAACACACATTGTATGCCCAAAAACATGTTCTGCATATAATCATGCATGTTTTTGCCTGTGGTTCGTTGGGATGAGCAGAGGAGAGCACGAAGAGCTGCTGACTGTAAACCAGGACTTCTTAAAAACAAATCGTTTTCTTTGAAAAATTATTTTTTGCAAAATTTCAAACAAATATTGCAGCGATTTCTTGAATTGTCATTAATAATTCCAATATATAATTTTCCTGGAAGGACTGATAGGTAGTGAGTGAAAACATCTGAAACATCCATCAGCATCATACTGGAAGTATTTTGGCTTTACAATTACCATGACGACGACGGTAGAAAGTGGTGGACTATACTGCAACTGTGTGCAACACCTGTTAATCACAGCAGTGATAGTGAGTTGAACAGGATCTTCTTCTTCTCCTCCTCTGGCAGATGTGAAGCTGTTGGACTGCAGCAACAACCAGCTGACCGACATCCCTGCCAGCCTGTCTGAGATGGTCTCTCTGGAGCAGCTTTACCTCAGACACAACAAGCTCCGCCTTCTCCCACAGCTCCCTGTGCCTTGCCTCAAGGTAGCCATGGCAACCTGAGTTTCCCCAGATATAAAACTCCTCCTTGTAGTGATCCTGAGAGCATTAAACAGTCCTTCCAAGAGGTTTTTTGTGATTGTTGCGATTTAAAATGTTTGATTTTGCGGTGGATTTTCTCAAAAATTGCAGAATTATAAGTGAGGTTGTTTAGCGGGAATTAGAAAAAATTGCAAGTTCGAAAGAAAATTGAGATTCACTACCAGATAAAGGAATAAATAGATAATCACTTCCTGTGATTATAATCATGCTGCACATCACAGAAATATTTGATTTCTACCGTATTTTTCGGACTATAAAGCGCACCGGATTATAAGGCGCACTGTCAATTTTTGAGAACATTTAAGGATTTTAAGTGCGCCTTACAGTCCGAAAAATACGGTAATATTTTTTTGAACTTAGAAAACTGTGGAGATGAAAGTTACAAAAAAAAATCATAAAAATGACAGAGTTTTACAGAACAGACTATCTGTGACTAAATATAAAACGACTACATCGTTGTCAAAATAAGAGCTTTAGAAAAATCTAAATCATGAGAATTTAAAAAAAATTGGGAGCTCCTGCAAATATTGCAGAGTTTGTTTGAATTTGTGTTAAATATTGCAATCGCGAGATGGCGATCTCCTGGAGGGACTGACTCCAGTCCTGACCAGGTTTATCCATCTCACATTCTTCTCTGGGAATCATGTATATTTTTCAATTCCACACGTACAGTATGTTGTCTCAGGGATGGTCGGTTTTGTGTGTTTTCCGTGTGTGTCTGCAGGAGTTGTACGTCGGGAACAACCAGATCGAGCAGTTGGAGGCGGAGCAGCTGGCCTCTCTGTCAGCCATTTCTCTCCTGGAGCTCCGAGACAACAAGATCAGAGTTCTCCCGGAGCAGATCGCCGGACTGAGCACGCTCACACGCCTCGACCTCGCCAACAACGACATCACCACGTAGGTCCTCGGCACCACGACGGCACGACACACACAGCAGGGTGCCGTTCCAACACACGAGCACTGAACACATGACTGAAATATAGAGTCAACATATATAATACCTTTTATCATAATCTTTATTGATGTTGTCTGATAGAATCCTGAATGATTTTTAAACTAACTCATGTCAGCCAAGATCATATCTACCAGTAGGTTGTAACATGACGTACGTGTGTGTGTGTGTGTGTGTGTGTGTGTGTGTGTGTGTGTGTGTGTGTGTGTGTGTGTGTGTGTGTGTGTGTGTGTGTGTGTGTGTGTGTGTGTGTGTGTGTGTGTGTGTGTGTGTGTGTCAGTCTCCCAGCGTCTCTCAGCCTGCTGCCCAATCTGAAGGCGTTGCTGTTGGAGGGAAATCCTCTGCGAGGAATCAGGAGAGACCTCCTCACTGTAGGTGACACACGGAGGACACAAACACAGAGGGATGGTGGTCCAGCAGGTTGGGGGGACTAGGGGGGTGGGGGTACTCAGTGCACTAATTAATCCTCGGTAGCTGCAGGTACAACTGCTACTTAAACCACTGCGTCCGACTGAAAGTAACGTAATTGAAAATAAATCTCGACAAATTGTCCAAATGTGAAATCATGGATTTCTGAGTATGAGAGTAGCTGTAAGGCGGCAGGTTGCTGTGCTGCCGTTCAGTGGAGGGAGACGTGATGGCTGCAAACCAGACAGGTCATCCACACTCGAGACTTCAGATTCAACCCAGCGGCGTCCTCTCTATACAGCTGCTCTTTCAGGGGAGAAGAATGGAGATTGTTCTGTAATAACCTCAGTGGCATGTTCTCCTTTAAAACCCTTTAAATCAGATGGTAATGTTCACCTGCCGCTCACCAGAACAAACATGTCCATTAACTGCTTCTTCACCTCTTCTGTTGTCTTTATAACAGAAAGGAACCAATGAACTCCTGAAATATCTACGAGGAAGAATTCAAGGTAAAGTTTTCTTGTTCCGACTGGAAACAGTTGTTTCAGCAAACATCACCAACCCACAAACCTGAAGGACTTCTTCCTTCATACGAGGGTAGATCAATACGTTCTGAGACTACAGAGCAGCAGGAAGATAAAACCCTGATGAGTCACTGCAGATTTCCTCTCTGGATCATCATCAGTTCCTGAGTTCTGGTGTTGGTTCAGTGTTCTGGTTCTGGTTTCTCCGTGAACATGACCAGAGGCTTCACGTCAGATTCACTATCAAACTGGAAATCATCAACGGAGACTCTGACGATGCTTCAGGAGGTCTGAGACCACGAAGACACCTGGAGACGTGTCCTTAGAGATGTTCAGGGTTCAGAGGGAGAAAGTTCACTTCCAATGTCCCAAACTGTGTCGCCATGGTAACAGGGTTCTCCAACATGACAACACGCCGCTCACAGCGTAATGAAAACACACAAGTTTCTACTCACAACAACACAACTGTAGTTCTTCACCGCTCTTTTCACAAACTCTCAGATGCTCCCAGAACGCTGCTCACAAACACGAGGAACTCAGGAACTGATGATGATGAAGAGATGAAATCTGTACCAGTGACTCATCTGTCGTCTCAGAACTTGTTGATCTACCCTCGTATGGTTCTGAAGAACAAACTCTTCCATCAGTGTTTCTCAAAGAGGAACTGCAGCATCACATTAGTGTGTGTGTGTGTGTGTGTGTGTGTGTGTGTGTGTGTGTGTGTGTGTGTGTGTGTGTGTGTGTGTGTGTGTGTGTGTGTGTGTGTGTGTGTGTGTGTGTGTGTGTGTTTGGTAGAGAAGCCTGAGAAAGAGGAT